>NW_017193354.1:0-9846 GCF_001704415.2 Capra hircus
GGAAGCGTGACACTGCGGCTACAGCGGGAGAGGAAATCGCACGTGTATGCCCCCACTAGGACGAGGACTAACTCCCCTGGGGAGACTCCGAAATACCCCCAAGAACCATGTCAGCACTGAGAGGAATCCTCAGGTTCCGGCACCGATTCCACACAAGGTCTTAGGCCCCGGCATCGACGGAGAGGAATCCCGAGAGGCCCCCGAGCAACTCAATGGGGACTGGCCTTTCCTGAGGCCACCAGAGGGTCCTAGAGGTCCCCGTCGTAAGTCGGGAGGCACCTTCCGCAACTCGAGAAAATCCAGGTGGTTTGTCCCTCCAGGAGAGATGGGCCATTTCCGCTGGGGGTCTCGAGCTAATCACACCTAACCTCTGGAATTTCCAAAAGGTCCTTCAAACCCTTGCGCAACTCAAGAAGTTCCCCCCGACTTACTCGTCTCCACTCGAGAGGGAGGCAGCGAGAGTCCCGCCCACATCCAGAGGAGCCCCGTTTCCGTCTCCTAGCTCGAGAGGAGGGATTCTTTCCCTGCGTGTCGGGAAAGAATTCCCGGCGGCGCATTCCGTCGCATCTCAAGAGGAGGCGCTCTCCACCGGAAAGACAAAGAAACTCAGGGTCGTGCCACCATTCCCAGAGTCCCCCAGATGTCTCAGTCCATTCCAGGGAAACCTGTTTCCCTGCACTGCCTCGACTTTCAAGCGAGGATCGACTCACACCAAGGTGGCACGTGGGACAGCCCTTTTGGAAAGCCTCGTCGGAAAGCCTCATGGAAAGCCTCGAGGGAAAGCCACATATACTTGATCCACGGGAAGGGAAGCGCCACACTGCTGCTACAGCTCGGAGGAAAGCGCACGGGCATGCCCCAACTCCAGACGAGGACTGACTCCCTGGGGAGACTCCAGAAATACCCCAAGATCCATGTTAGCACTGGAGAGGAATCCTCAGGTTTCCGGCAACGACTCCACACAAGGTCTTATGCCCCAGCATCGACGGGAGAGGAATCCTCAGAGGCCCCCGAGCAACTCACCTGGGGACTGGCCTTTCCTGAGGCCTCCAGAGCGGGTCCCTGAGGTCCCTGTCGTAAGTCGAGAGCATCTGCCACAACTCGAGAAAATCCAGGAGGTTCTCCCCTCCAGGCGAAGATGAGGGCCACATCCGCTCTGGCGTCTCGAGGCTAATCACATGTGACATCTGGAACTTCCAAAGGGTCCTTCACACCCTTGCTGCAACTAAAGAAGTTCCCCGACATACCGTCTCCACTCGAGAGGAAGCACGAGACTCCCGCCCACATCCAGAGGAGCCCCGATTTCGCCTCCTAGCTCGAGAGGAGTGATCTTTCCCTGCGTGGTGGGGAAAGAATTCCCCGCGTGCCGTCGTCGCTTCTCAAGAGGAGGCGCTCTCCCAGGAAAGGGGAGAGGAACTCCAGAGTCGTGCCACCGTTCCCCAGAGTCCCCCAGATGTCTCAGTCCATTCCAGGGAAACCTGTTTTCCCTGCACTGCTTCTACTTTCAAAGCCGAGGATAGACTCACACCACGGTGGCACGTAGGAAGCCTCTGGGAAAGCCTCGTGGGAAAGCCTCGTCGGAAATCCTCGAGGGAAAGCCACAGATGCCTTGATCCACGCGAAGGGAAGCGTGACACTGCTGCTACAGCTCGGAGGAAAGCGCACGTGCATGCCCCCACTCGAGACGAGGACTGACTCTCCTGGGGAGACTCCAAAAGTACCCCAAGATCCATGTCAGCACTCGAGAGGAATCCTCAGGTTCCAGCACCGAGCCAAAAAAGGTCTTAGGCCCCAGCATCGACGGGAGAGGAATCCCCAGAGGCCGGCCGAGCAACTCGCATGGGGACTGGCCTTTTCTGATGCCACCAGAGCGGGTCCCTGAAGTCCCCATCGTAAGTCGAGATCATCTGCCGCAACTCGTGAAAATCCAGGAGCTTCTCCCTCCAGGCGAGATGAGGCCCATTTCCGCTGAGGCTTCTTGAGGCTAATCAAATCTAACATCTGGAACTTCCAAAGGGTTCTTCTCGCCCTTGCTGCAACTCAAGAAGTTCCCCGACATACCCGTCTCCACTCGAGAGGAAGCACGAAAGTCCCGCCCACATCCAGGAGCCCAGATTCCGCCTCCTAGCTTGAGAGAGGAGTTTTCCCTGCGTGGTCGGGAAAGAATTCCCGGTGTTCCCGTCGCATCTCAAGAGCAGGCGCTCTCCACAGGAAAGGCGAGAGGAACTCCAGGGTCGTGCCACCATTCCCAGAGTCCCCCAGATGTCTCAGTCCATTCCAGGGAAACCTGTTTTCCCTGCACTGCTTCGACTTTCAAGCCGAGGATCGACTCACAACACGGTGGCACGTGGGACAGCCCTGTGGGAAAGCCTCCTGGGAAAGCCTCGTGGGAAAGCCTCGAGGGACAGCCACAGATCCCTTGATCACGCGAAGGGAAAGCGCCACACTGCTCCTACAGATCGGGAGGAAAGCGCACGTGCATGCCCCCACTCGAGACGAGGACTGACTCCCCTGGGGAGACTCCAGAAGTACCCCAAGATCCATGTCAGCACTGGAGAGGAATCCTCAGGTTCCGGCACCGACTCCACATAGATCTTAGGGCCCGGCATCGACGGAAGAGGAATCCCGAGAGGCCCCGAACAACTCGCATGGGGACTGGCCTTCCTGGGGCCACCAGAGCGTCTCCCTGAGGTCCCCGTCATAAGTCGAGAGCACCTGCCGCAACTCGAGAAAATCCAGAGGTTCTCCCCTCCAGGCGAGATGAGGCCCATTTCCGCTGAGGCTTCTCGCGGCTAATCACACCTAACCTCTGGAACTTCCAAAGGGTCCTTCACACCCTTGCTGCAACTCAAGAAGTTCCCCGACATACCCGTCTCCACTCGAGAGGAAGCACGCGAGTCCGCCCACATCCGGAGGAGCCCCGTTTCCGCCTCCTAGCTCGAGAGAGGGATCCTGTCCCTGCGTGTGGGGGAAAGAATTCCCCGCGTTCCCGTCGCATCTCAAGAGGAGGCGCTTGCCAGGGTCCAGCCCCGGTGGATCCAGGAAATTCGAAGGTGGACGGCGTTGGCGTGGAAAGACTTGTTTGTTTCTTAATGTAAGATTAAATTAAGAAACTATAGTGTAATAAGAAGATTAAGTGGAGGAAGAGGGCTGAATAGCTTGGTTTTCTCGGAAGGCCATTAAAATTCCAGACAAGGAATTTGCACCATCTACGTTTGGCCACCGGCGCCCGCTTGAATATCTAAGGGTGCTCGCCTTAAGCTCCCTTTCGTGCGGGTCTTAACAGCCGGGGCAAGTAAGTAGACCTGGCGAGCCTCCGCGCCCCAGATGGAGATTCAGCCTGAAGTTAAAGTAAACAGCAGAGAGAGGGAAGGGGAGAGAGAAGAGAGAGAGAGAGAGACATGGGGGGAGCCAGAGTCCCAAGAAACTAGTCCGAGAGACTAGTTCGAGAAACTGGTCCAATCCTTTATTGTTCAGAAGGCCTTTTTATACTTTTGATAAAACATGGAGATCAATGGGTAACACAGAATTATGTAGCGTTCGCAGCCCAGACTCTTTCTATACATCATTTTGTATACAAAAGTTCTCAGGTGATTTACATTATCTTCTGGCCAAGAGGCTTGTTAACACTTTTTAGCTCTCTTCCTTAATGAATGTTAATTTTGTTTTCCCTGAAGTGTTTTTTTTAATCTGCGTCTCCTTAAAGCATTAAAGTTACATCTCTATAGAACAAAGGTGCAGTGGATATAACAAAGAAGGTACTTAACTCGAGGATCTAATGTTGCTAATACTAGGTCTACTGCTTGTTTTTCTATATATAAACTATATCTAAAAATCAAGGATATGAAAATTTGGCAGCAAGCATTGACTCAACAAATGAAACTTTTAATCAGTCCTATTCTAAAGATTTTGACTCCTCGGAAGCCCCTACATTCCTAGGATGTTTTAAGCTTCCTGTGCCTCCTGCGGTCAGGAGGCCTCAAACAACACACACTTGCAGAGTCCTGCAGGCAGGCTAGAAAGCCATCGGAGGGGTTTTTTGGATTGAAACACTCTTTCAAATGCAGAAGACTAAAGCCCTGAATTGACTTTTTCCAGAAAATGTCAGAAGAGTGGAAAGGCAGAGCACAAAAGCCGGCAGATTTTTGTTGGGGTACATGCTTAGGAATTTCCAGAGGGGCCCCTGAAGTTGAGCATGCCTTGCGTATGTCAGCTTCCTTCCTCATGACCTTGTCACGGGCGGGATTCCTCACAATGGCTTCCGGTAGGCGGTCTCCACAGGAAAGGCGAGAGGAACTCCAGGGTCGTGCCACCATTCCCAGAGCCCCCAGATGTCTCAGTCCATTCCAGGGAAAGCTGTTTTCCCTGAACTGCCTCGACTTTCAAGCCGAGGATCGACTCACACCACGGTGGTACGTGGGACAGCCCTGTGGGAAAGCCTCGTGGGAAAGCCTCCTGGGAAAGCCTGGGAAAGCCTCGAGGGAAACAGATCCTTTGATCCACGCGAAGGGAAGCGTGACACTTCTGCTACAGCTCGGGGAGGAACGAGCACGTGCATGCCCCCACTCGAGACGAGGACTGACTCCCCTGGGGAGACTCCAGAAGTACCCCAAGATCCATGTCAGCACTGGAGAGGAATCCTCAGGTTCCGGCACCGACTCCACACAAGGTCTTAGGCCCCGGCATCGACGCGAGAGGAATCCCGAGAGGCCCCGAGCAACTTGCATGGGACTGGCCTTTCCTGAGGCCACCAGAGCGGGTCCCTGAGGTCCCCATCGTAAGTCGAGAGCACCTGCCGTCACTCGAGAAAATCCAGGAGGTTCTCCCGTCCAGGCGAGATGAGGCCCATTTCCGCTGAGGCGTCTCGAGAGTAATCACACCTAACCTCTTGAACTTCCAAAGGGTCCTTCACACCCTTGCTGCAACTCAAGAAGTTCCCCGACATTCCCGTCTCCACTCGAGAGGAAGCACGAGAGTCCCGCCCACATCCAGAGGAGCCCCGTTTCCGCCTCCTAGATGGAGAGGAGGGATCCTTTCCCTGCGTGGTCGGGACAGAATTCCCGGCGTTCCCATCTCATCTCAAGAGGAGGCGCTCTCCACAGGAAAGGCGAGAGGAAACTCCAGGGTCGTGCCACCATTCCCAGAGTCCCCCAGATGTCTCCGTCCAATCCAGGGAAACCTGTTTTCCCTGCACTGCCTCGACTTTCAAGCCGAGGATCGACTCACACAACGGTGGCAGGTGGGACAGACCAGTGGGAAAGCCTCGTGGGAAAGCCTCGAGGGAAGGCTTCGAGGGAAAGCCACAGATCCCTTGATCCACGCGAAGGGAAACGTGACACTCCCGCTACAGCTCGGGATAAAATGGCACCTGCATGCCCCATGGAGACGAGTACTGACTCCCCTGGGGAGACTCCAGAAGTACCCCAAGATCCATGTCAGCACACGGGAGAGGAATCTTAAGGTTCCGGGACCGACTCCACACAACGTCTTAGGCCCCCGCCATCGACGGGAGAGGAATACCGAGAGGCCCACGAGCAACTCGCATGGGGACTGGCCTTTCCTGAGACCACCAGAGCGGGTCTCTGAGGTCCCCGACCTAAGTCGAGAGCACCTGCCGCAACTCGAGAAAATCCAGGAGGTTTTCCCCTCCAGGAGAGATGAGGCCCATTTCCAATGAGGCGTCTCAAGGCTAATCACACCTAACCTCTGGAACTTCCAAAGAGTCCTTCACACCCTTTGCTGCAACTCAGGAAGTTCCCCTACATACCCGTCTCCGCTCGAGAGGAAGCAGGAATGTCCCGCCCACATCCAGAGGAGCCCCGTTTCCGCCTCCTAGCTCGAGAGGAGCGATCCTTTCCCTGCGTGGGGGAAAGAATTCCCGCGTTCCCATCGAATCTCAAGAGGAGGCACTCTCCACGAAAGGGAACTCCAGGGTCATGCCACCATTCCCAGAGTCCTCCAGATGTCTAAGTCCATTCCAGGGAAAACTGTTTTCCCTGCACTGTTTCGACTTTCAAGCAGAGGATCGACTCACACCATGGTGCCCCGTGGGACAGCCCTGTGGGAAAGCCTCCTGGGAAAGCCTCGTGGGAAAGCCTCGAGGGAAAGCCACAGATCCCTTGATCCACGGGAAAGGAAGAGCGACACTGCTGCTACAGCTCGAGAGTAAAGCGCACTTGTATGCCCCCACTCGAGACGAGGACTGACTCCACTGAGGAGAGTCCAGAAGTTCCCCAAGATCCATTTCAGCACTGGAGAGGAATCCTCAGGTTCCGGAACTGACTCCACACAATGTCTTAGGCCCGGCATCGACGGGAGAGGAATCCCGAGAGGCCACAGAAAACTCGCATGGGGACTGGCCTTTCCTGAGGCCACCAGAGCAGGTCCCTGAGGTCCCCGTCGTAAGTCGAGAGCACCTGCCGCACCTCGAGAAAATTCAGGAGGTTCTCCCCTCCAGGCGAGATGAGGCCCATTTACACTGAGGCGTTTCGAGGCTAATCACACCTAACCTCTGGAACTTCCAAAGGGTCCTTCACACCCTTGCTACAACTCAAGAAGTTCCCCGACATACCCGTCTCCACTCGAGAGGAAGCAGGAGAGTCCCGGCCACATCCAGAAGAGCACCGTTTCCGCCTCCTAGCTCGAGAGGAGGGATCCTTACCCTGAGTGGTCGGGAAAGAATTCCCGGCGTTCCTATCGCATACCAAGAGGACGCGCTCTCCACAGGAAAGGCGAGAGGAACTCCAGGGTCGTGCCACCATTCCCTGAGTCCCCCAGATGTCTCAGTCCATTCCAGGGAAACCTGTTTTCCCTGCACTGCCTCGACTTTCAAGCCAAGGATCGACACACAACGGTGGCACGTGGACAGCCCTGTGGGAAAGCCTCGTGGGAAAAACCTCGTGGGAAAGCCTCCTGGGAAAGCCTCGAGGAAATCCATAGATCCTTTGATCCACGCAAAGGGAAGCGTGACACTGCTGCTACAGCTCAGGAGGAACGAGCACGTGCATGACCCCACTCGAGACGAGGACTGACTCCCCTGGGGAGACTCCAGAAGTACCCCAAGATCCATGTCAGCACTGGAGAGGAATCCTCAGTTCCGGCACCGACTCCACACAAGGTCTTAGGCCCCGGCATGGATGGGAGAGGAATCCCGAGAGGCCCCGAGCAACTTGCAAGGGGACTGGCCTTTTCTGAGGCCACCAGAGCGGGTCCCTGAGGTCCCCGTCGTAAGTCGAGAGCACCTGCCGTCACTCGAGAAAATCCAGGAGGTTCTCCCCTGCACGCGAGATGAGGCCCATTTCCGCTGAGGCGTCTCGAGAGTAATCACACCTAACCTCTTGAACTTCCAAAGGGTCCTTCACACCCTTGCTGCAACTCAAGAAGTTCCCCGACATTCCCGTCTCCACTCGAGAGGAAGCACGAGAGTCCCGCCCACATCCAGAGGAGCCCCGTTTCCGCCTCCTAGCTCGAGAGGAGGGATCCTTTCCCTGCGTGGTCGGGAAAGAATTCCGGCGTTCCCATCTCATCTCAAGAGGAGGCGCTCTCCACAGGAAAGGCGAGAGGAACTCCAGGGTCGTTCCACCATTCCCAGAGTCCCCCAGATGTCTCAGTCCAATACAGGGAAATCTGTTTTCCCTGCACTGCCTCGACATTCAAGCTGAGGATCGACTCACACCACGGAGGCAAGTGGGACAGCCCTGTGGGAAAGCCTCACGGGAAAGCCTAGTGGAAAGCCTCGAGGGAAAGCCACAGATCCCTTGATCCACGCGAAGGGAAGCGTGACACTGCTTCTACAGCTCGGGACGAAAGCGCACGTGCTTGCCCCACTCGAGACGAGGACTGATTCCCCTGGGGAGACTCCAGAAGTACGCCAAGATCCATGTCAGCACTGGAGAGGAATCCTCAGGTTCCGGCACTGAAAACACACATGGTCTTGTGCCCCGTCATCGATGGGAGAATATCCGGAGACACCCTGAGCAACTCGCATGGGACTGGCCTTTCCAGAGGCCACAAGATCGGGTCCCTGAGGTCCCCTTCGTAACTCGAAAGCACCTGCCGCAACTCGAGAGAATCCAGGAGGTTCTCCCGTCCAGGCGAGATGATGCCCATTTCCGTTGAGGCATCTCGAGGCTAATCACACCTAACCTCTGGAACTTCCAGAGGGTCCTTCACACCCTTGCTGCACCTCAAGAAGTTCCCCGACATACTCGTCTCCACTCGAGAGAAAGCACGAGAATCCCGCCCACATTCAGAGGAGCCCCGTTTCCGCCTCATAGCTCGAGAGGAGGGATCCTTTCCCTGCGTGTTCGGGACAGAATTCCCGGCGTTCCCGTCGCATCTCAAGAGGAGGCGCTCTCCATAGGAAAGGCGAGAGGAATTCCAGGGTCGTGTCACCATTCCCAGAGTCCCCCAGATATCTCCGTCCATTTCAGGGAAACCTGTTTTCCCTGCACTGCCTCGACTTTCAAGCCGAGGATCGACTCACACAACGGTGGCAGGTGGGACAGACCAGTGAGAAAGCCTCGTGGAAAGCCTCGAGGGAAGGCTTCGAGGGAAAGCCACAGATCCCTTGATCCACGCGAAGGGAAACGTGACACTCCCGCTACAGCTCGGGAGGAAATGGCACCTGCATGCCCCCAATGGAGACGAGTACTGACTCACCTGGGGAGACTCCAGAAGTACCCTAAGATCCATATCAGCAGGGGAGAGGAATCTTAAGGTTCCGGCCACACACGTCTTTACGCCCCACCATCGACGGGAGAGGAATACCGAGAGGCCCACGAGCAACTCGCATGGGGACTGGCCTTTCCTGAGGCCACCAAGAGCGGGTCTCTGAGGTCCCCGACCTAAGTCGAGAGAGCACCTGCCGCAACTCGAGAAAATCCAGGAGGTTCTCCCCTCCAGGAGAGATGAGGCCCATTTCCACTGAGGCGTCTCAAGGCTAATCACACCTAACCTCTGGAACTTCCAAAGGGTCCTTCACACCCTTGTGCAACTCAGGAAGTTCCCCTACATACCCGTCTCCACTCGAGAGGAAGCACGAATGTCCCGCCCACATCCAGAGGAGCCCCCTTTTCCGCCTCCTAGCTCGAGAGGAGCGATCCTTTCCCTGCGTGGTCGGGAAAGAATTCCCGGCATTCCCGTCGAATCTCAAGAGGAGGCACTCTCCACGGAAACGCGAGAGGAACTCCAGGGTCATGCCACCATTCCCAGAGTCCTCCAGATGTTTAAGTCCATTCCAGGGAAAACTGTTTTCCCTGCACTGTTTCGACTTTCAAGCAGAGGATCGACTCACACCACGGTGCCCCGTGGGACAGCCCTGTGGGAAAGCCTCCTGGGAAAGCCTCGTGGGGAAAGCCTCGAGGGAAAGCCACAGATCCCTTGATCCACGAGAAGGGAAGCGTTACACTGCTGCTACAGCTCGAGAGAAAAGTGCACTTGTATGCCCCCACTCGAGACGACGACTGACTCCACCTGAGGAGAGTCCAGAAGTTCCCCAAGATCCATTTCAGCACTGGAGAGGAATCCTCAGGTTCCGGAACCGACTCCACACAAGATCTTAGGCCCCGGGTATCGACGGAGAGGAATCCCGAGAGGCCCCGAGCAACTCGCATGGGCCTGGCCTATCCTGAGGCCACCAGAGCGTTTCCCTGAGGTCCCCATCGTAAGTCGAGAGCGCCTGCCGCAACTCGAGAAAATCCAGGAGGTTCTCCCCTCCAGGCGAGATGAGGCCCATTTCCGCTGAGGCTTCTCGAGGCTAATCACACCAAACCTCTGGATCCTCCAAAGGGTCCTTCAAACCCTTGCTGCAACTCAAGAAGTTCCCGACATACCTGTCTCCACTCG
>NW_017193355.1:0-9846 GCF_001704415.2 Capra hircus
ATTTCATTTTAGTTTATGTTTTCCAATTTCTCGGTCTCTCTCTTTTTGGATGTTCTTTCTCAAGCCTTAATCAAGTGTAGTAGAAAAGCTTTTGTATATACATATATAAATAATATGTATAATATATACATATTTTATAAAACAAATTTTTCTTAAGTAAAAAATTTATGAGATTTTGGTTCTACTTGTTTGACTTAATGTGAATAGATGTTAGATTTCTAATTTAAAAAATAGTTACATAATAAAAAAAGGAGGTTTACTGTACAAAGAGGAACTATAGTCAATATCTTGTAATAACATAGATATTTTATGGAAAATAATTTCAAAAATAACACTTGTATATAACTGAATCACACACACACACAAGGAATTCTACTTTAGAAATTTAGTAATGCTTGTCTTTTTGCCAGTTTTTTGTCCCATTTCCAGCTGGTGTCCTATCGGCATCTAATAACAATGTTTGAGATAGAAAATTATGAGTATATTCGTATGTAATATGATTAATATAAATTAACTAAATGTGAATATTGTGGAGAGGGCTGACAGAATGTGGTCCACTGGAGAAGGGAATGGCAAACCACTTCAGTATTCTTGCCTTGAGAACCCCATGAACAGTATGAAAAGGCAAAATGATAGGATACTGAAAGAGGAACTCCCCAGGTCAGTAGGTGCCCAATATGCTACTGGAGATCAGTGGGAGAAATAACTCCAGAAAGAATGAAGGGATGGAGCCAAAGCAAAACAATACCAGCTGTGGATGTGACTGGTGATAGAAGCAAGGATCTGATGCTGTAAAGAGCAATATTGCATAGGAACCTGGAATGTCAGGTCCATGAATCAAGGCAAATTGGAAGTGGTCAAACAAGGAGATGGCAAGAGTGAACGTCGACATTCTAGGAATCAGCGAACTAAAATGGACTGGAATGGGTGAATTTAACTCAGATGACCATTATATCTACTACTGCGGGCAGGAATCCCTCAGAAGAAATGGAGTAGCCATCATGGTCAACAAAAGAGTCCGAAATGCAGTACTTGGATGCAATCTCAAAAACGACAGAATGATCTCTGTTCGTTTCCAAGGCAAACCATTCAATATCACAGTAATCCAAGTCTATGCCCCAACCAGTAACGCTGAAGAAGCTGAAGTTGAACGGTTCTATGAAGACCTACAAGACCTTTTAGAACTAACACCCAAAAAAGATGTCCTTTTCATTATAGGGGACTGGAATGCAAAAGTAGGAAGTCAAGAAACACCTGGAGTAACAGGCAAATTTGGCCTTGGAATGCAGAATGAAGCAGGGCAAAGACTAATAGAGTTTTGCCAAGAAAATGCACTGGTCATAGCAAACACCCTCTTCCAACAACACAAGAGAAGACTCTACACATGGACATCACCAGATGGTCAACACCGAAATCAGATTGATTATATTCTTTGCAGCCAAAGATGGAGAAGCTCTATACAGTCAACAAAAACAAGACCAGGAGCTGACTGTGGCTCAGATCATGAACTCCTTATTACCAAATTCAGACTTAAATTGAAGAAAGTAGGGAAAACCGCTAGACCATTCAGGTATGACCTAAATCAAATCCCTTATGATTATACAGTGGAAGTGAGAAATAGATTTAAGGGCCTAGATCTGATAGATAGAGTGCCTGATGAACTATGGAATGAGGTTCGTGACATTGTACAGGAGACAGGGATCAAGACCATCCCCATGGAAAAGAAATGCAAAAAAGCAAAATGGCTGTCTGGGGAGGCCTTACAAATAGCTGTGAAAAGAAGAGAGGCGAAAAGCAAAGGAGAAAAGGAAAGATATAAGCATCTGAATGCAGAGTTCCAAAGAATAGCAAGAAGAGATAAGAAAGCCTTCTTCAGCGATCAATGCAAAGAAATAGAGGAAAACAACAGAATGGGAAAGACTAGAGATCTCTTCAAGAAAATTAGAGATACCAAGGGAACATTTCATGCAAAGATGGGCTCGATAAAGGACAGAAATGGTATGGACCTAACAGAAGCAGAAGATATTAAGAAGAGGTGGCAAGAATACACAGAAGAACTGTACAAAAAAGATCTTCACGACCCAGATAATCATGATGGTGTGATCACTCATCTAGAGCCAGACATCCTGGAATGTGAAGTCAAGTGGGCCTTAGAAAGCATCACTACGAACAAAGCTAGTGGAGGTGATGGAATTCCAGTTGAGCTATTTCAAATCCTGAAAGATGATGCTGTGAAAGTGCTGCACTCAATATGCCAGCAAATTTGGAAAACTCAGCAGTGGCCACAGGACTGGAAAAGGTCAGTTTTCATTCCAATCCCAAAGAAAGGCAATGCCAAAGAATGCTCAAACTACCGCACAATTGCACTCATCTCACATGCTAGTAAAGTAATGCTCAAAATTCTCCAAGCCAGGCTTCAGCAATACGTGAACCGTGAACTTCCTGATGTTCAAGCTGGTTTTAGAAAAGGCAGAGGAACCAGAGATCAAATTGCCAACATCCTGCTGGATCATGGAAAAAGCAAGAGAGTTCCAGAAAAACATCTATTTCTGCTTTATTGACTATGCCAAAGCCTTTGACTGTGTGGATCACAATAAACTGTGGAAAATTCTGAAAGAGATGGGAATACCAGACCACCTGACCTGCCTCTTGAGAAATCTGTATGCAGGTCAGGAAGCAACAGTTAGAACTGGACATGGAACAACAGACTGGTTCCAAATAGGAAAAGGAGTACGTCAAGGCTGTATATTGTCACCCTGCTTATTTAACTTCTATGCAGAGTACATCATGAGAAACGCTGGACTGGAAGAAACACAAGCTGGAATCAAGATTGCCGGGAGAAATATCAATAACCTCAGATATGCAGATGACACCACCCTTATGGCAGAAAGTGAAGAGGAACTAAAAAGCCTCTTGATGAAAGTGAAAGAGGAGAGTGAAAAAGTTGGCTTAAAGCTCAACATTCAGAAAACGAAGATCATGGCATCTGGTCCCATCACTTCATGGGAAATAGATGGGAAACAGTGGAAACAGTGTCAGACTTTATTTTTGGGGGCTCCAAAATCACTGCAGATGGTGACTGCAGCCATGAAATTAAAAGACGCTTACTCCTTGGAAGAAAAGTTATGACCAACCTAGATAGCATATTCAAAAGCAGAGACATTACTTTGCCGACTAAGGTCCGTCTAGTCAAGGCTATGGTTTTTCCTGTGGTCATGTATGGATGTGAGAGTTGGACTGTGAAGAAGGCTGAGCACCGAAGAATTGATGCTTTTGAACTGTGGTGTTGGAGAAGACTCTTGAGAGTCCCTTGGACTGCAAGGAGATCCAACCAGTCCATTCTGAAGGAGATCAGCCCTGGGATTTCTTTGGAAGGAATGATGCTAAAGCTGAAACTCCAGTACTTTGGCCACCTCATGCGAAGAGTTGACTCATTGGAAAAGACTCTGATGCTGGGAGGGATTGGGGGCAGGAGGAGAAGGGGACGACAGAGGATGAGATGGCTGGATGGCATCACTGACTCGATGGACGTGAGTCTGAGTGAACTCCGGGAGTTGGTGATGGACAGGGAGGCCTGGCGTGCTGCGATTCATGGGGTCGCAAAGAGTCGGACACGACTGAGCGACTGAACTGAACTGAAATATAATCATTTAGAAAAGATTAATGACTGATGCCTATTTTTTGGAACTAGAGAATAATGTTCACTTCGATTAAAAGGGCATGATTTGCCGTGAGTCTAATGCTTTTGCTTCCTATATTTTTGTGCATGTGATGTATCTAGCATAAATCATCTTGCTCATCTAATGATTCAAGACAGCAGAATATGTAAGACAAGACTCCTACCAGTATGCTCGCCTGAAACCCAACATACTGCCACTATAGATAGGCTCAGCCAAAACTTTCAGTAGAGCAAAAAAAACAATTGACTAGTCATCCGGTACTGCGCAGGTGCTTATTGCCATCCTACTGAAACCTTATGATAACTGCCATATGTCATAAGTTGCCTTATCCAGGGCAGCAATGTAAAATGGTCTCGCTTCATATGTTTCTTCATGTATCTAATAATGAACAGATGAAATTTTTAATGCTAGTACAATCCTCACAAATGTCATAAACTTGCACTTGCTGCCAACTGAACATGGCAAGGAACTATATAGATGCTGGGAGACAGGATATTTCTCTAATATTTGATCAATGCATAGCCTGAGCATTGGTCACTCATTGTACTAGAATTTTAGTTCATGTCATTCAGTTCAGTCGCTCAGTCGTGTCCGACTCTTTGCGACCCCATGAATCGCAGCACGCCAGGCCTCCCTGTCCATCACCAACTCCCGGAGTTCACTCAGACTCACGTCCATCGAGTCAGTGATGCCATCCAGCCATCTCATCCTCTGTCGTCCCCTTCTCCTCCTGCCCCCAATCCCTCCCAGCATCAGAGTCTTTTCCAATGAGTCAACTCTTCGCATGAGGTGGCCAAAGTACTGGAGTTTCAGCTTTAGCATCATTCCTTCCAAAGAAATCCCAGGGCTGATCTCCTTCAGAATGGACTGGTTGGATCTCCTTGCAGTCCAAGGGACTCTCAAGAGTCTTCTCCAACACCACAGTTCAAAAGCATCAATTCTTCGGTGCTCAGCCTTCTTCACAGTCCAACTCTCACATCCATACATGACCACTAGGAAAAACCATAGCCTTGACTAGACGGACCTTAGTCGGCAAAGTAATGTCTCTGCTTTTGAATATGCTATCTAGGTTGGTCATAACTTTCTTCCAAGGAGTAAGCGTCTTTTAATTTCATGGCTGCAGTCACCATCTGCAGTGATTTTGGAGCCCCCAAAAATAAAGTCTGACACTGTTTCCACTGTTTCCCCATCTATTTCCCATGAAGTGATGGGACCAGATGCCATGATCTTCGTTTTCTGAATGTTGAGCTTTAAGCCAACTTTTTCACTCTCCTCTTTCACTTTCATCAAGAGGCTTTTTAGTTCCTCTTCACTTTCTGCCATAAGGGTGGTGTCATCTGCATATCTGAGGTTATTGATATTTCTCCCGGCAATCTTGATTCCAGCTTGTGTTTCTTCCAGTCCAGCGTTTCTCATGATGTACTCTGCATAGAAGTTAAATAAGCAGGGTGACAATATACAGCCTTGACGTACTCCTTTTCCTATTTGGAACCAGTCTGTTGTTCCATGTCCAGTTCTAACTGTTGCTTCCTGACCTGCATACAGATTTCTCAAGAGGCAGGTCAGGTGGTCTGGTATTCCCATCTCTCTCAGAATTTTCCACAGTTTATTGTGATCCACACAGTCAAAGGCTTTGGCATAGTCAATAAAGCAGAAATAGATGTTTTTCTGGAACTCTCTTGCTTTTTCCATGATCCAGCGGATGTTGGCAATTTGATCTCTGGTTCCTCTGCCTTTTCTAAAACCAGCTTGAACATCAGGAAGTTCACGGTTCACGTATTGCTGAAGCCTGGCTTGGAGAATTTTGAGCATTACTTTACTAGCATGTGAGATGAGTGCAATTGTGCTGGTAGTTTGAGCATTCTTTGGCATTGCCTTTCTTTGGGATTGGAATGAAAACTGACCTTTTCCAGTCCTGTGGCCACTGCTGAGTTTTCCAAATTTGCTGGCATATTGAGTGCAGCACTTTCACAGCATCATCTTTCAGGATTTGAAATAGCTCAACTGGAATTCCATCACCTCCACTAGCTTTGTTCATAGTGATGCTTTCTAAGGCCCACTTGACTTCACATTCCAGGATGTCTGGCTCTAGGTGAGTGATCACATCATCATGATTATCTGGGTCGTGAAGATCTTTTTTGTACAGTTCTTCTGTGTATTCTTGCCACCTCTTCTTAATATCTTCTGCTTCTGTTAGGTCCATACCATTTCTGTCCTTTATCGAGCCCATCTTTGCATGAAATGTTCCCTTGGTATCTCTAATTTTCTTGAAGAGATCTCTAGTCTTTCCCATTCTGTTCTTTTCCTCTATTTCTTTGCATTGATCGCTGAAGAAGGCTTTCTTATCTCTTCTTGCTATTCTTTGGAACTCTGCATTCAGATGCTTATATCTTTCCTTTTCTCCTTTGCTTTTTCACCTCTCTTCTTTTCACAGCTATTTGTAAGGCCTCCCCAGACAGCCATTTTGCTTTTTTGCATTTCTTTTCCATGGGGATGGTCTTGATCCCTGTCTCCTGTACAATGTCACGAACCTCATTCCATAGTTCATCAGGCACTCTATCTATCAGATCTAGGCCCTTAAATCTATTTCTCACTTCCACTGTATAATCATAAGGGATTTGATTTAGGTCATACCTGAATGGTCTAGCGGTTTTCCCTACTTTCTTCCAATTTAAGTCTGAATTTGGTAATAAGGAGTTCATGATCTGAGCCACAGTCAGCTCCTGGTCTTGTTTTTGTTGACTGTATAGAGCTTCTCCATCTTTGGCTGCAAAGAATATAATCAATCTGATTTCGGTGTTGACCATCTGGTGATGTCCATGTGTAGAGTCTTCTCTTGTGTTGTTGGAAGAGGGTGTTTGCTATGACCAGTGCATTTTCTTGGCAAAACTCTATTAGTCTTTGCCCTGCTTCATTCCGTATTCCAAGGCCAAATTTGCCTGTTACTCCAGGTGTTTCTTGACTTCCTACTTTTGCATTCCAGTCCCCTATAATGAAAAGGACATCTTTTTTGGGTGTTAGTTCTAAAAGGTCTTGTAGGTCTTCATAGAACCGTTCAACTTCAGCTTCTTCAGCGTTACTGGTTGGGGCATAGACTTGGATTACTGTGATATTGAATGGTTTGCCTTGGAAACGAACAGAGATCATTCTGTTCGTTTTTGAGATTGCATCCAAGTACTGCATTTCGGACTCTTTTGTTGACCATGATGGCTACTCCATTTCTTCTGAGGGATTCCTGCCCGCAGTAGTAGATATAATGGTCATCTGAGTTAAATTCACCCATTCCAGTCCATTTTAGTTCGCTGATTCCTAGAATGTCGACGTTCACTCTTGCCATCTCCTTGTTTGACCACTTCCAATTTGCCTTGATTCATGGACCTGACAATTCAGGTTCGTATGTAATATTGCTCTTTACAGCATCGGACCTTGCTTCTATCACCAATCACATCCACAACTGGTATTGTTTTTGCTTTGGCTCTATCCCTTCGTTCTTTCTGGAGTTATTTCTCCACTTTCTCCACTGATCTCCAGTAGCGTGTTGGGCACCTACTGATCTGGGGAGTTCCTCTTTCAGTATCCTATCATTTTGCCTTTTCATACTGTTCATGGGGTTCTCAAGGCAAGAATACTGAAGTGGTTTGCCATTCCCTTCTCCAGTGGACCACATTCTGTCAGCCCTCTCCACAATATTCACATTTAGTTAATTTATATTAATCATATTACATACGAATATACTCATAATTTTCTATCTCAAACATTTGTTATTAGATGCCGATAGGACACCAGCTGGAAATGGGACAAAAACTGGCAAAAGACAAGCATTACTAAATTTCTAAAGTAGAATTCCTTGTGTGTGTGTGTGATTCAGTTATATACAAGTGTTATTTTTGAAATTATTTTCCATAATAATATCTATGTTATTACAAGATATTGACTATAGTTCCTCTGTTGTACAGTAAACCTCCTTTTTTTCTTATTATGTAACTATTTTTTAAATTAGAAATCTAACATTCTATTTCACATTAAGTCAAACAAGTAGAACCAAAATCTCATAAATTTTTTACTTAAGAAAAATTTGTTTTATAAAATATGTATATATTATACATATTATTTATATATGTGTATACAAAAGCTTTTCTACTACACTTGATTAAGGCTTGAGAAAGAACATCCAAAAAAAGAGAGAGACGGAGAAATTGGAAAACATAAACTAAATGAAATGGGAGCACTGAATATGAAATAGAAAAAGTGCAACAAACTAAATAAAAGTAAAGGTCATCATATAGTCCAGTTGTTTTTAAAATGGTTGCTCATTAGAAATGTATCTGAAACTCTGGCAAAAAAAGAAGCACTACCTGGGCATTTATATTTTTCAAAAAGTTCCAAGATAATTCTGATATGCATCTGGATTTTAAAAATTGATTACAGGTTTTTCTATTAAATGTTAGCTTTGGTGATATAGAATTCTATACTTTTTTTCTGTTGACCAATAATGATAAAGTGGTATTAAGTGAGTAACAGTTACATAATCACAGTAGTAAAAGATGTCTGTCAGTTTCCACAATCAATAGCCAGACAAAAAATAAATCATGGTTACAATTGCAAGCCATAACAGGAACATGATTCAGCTCAGTTCATTTCAGTTCAGTCAGTCGTGTCTGACTCTATGCGACCCATGGACTGCAGCATGCCAGGACTCCCTGTCCATCACCAACTCCTGGAGTTTACTCAAATTCATCCATTGAGTCGCTGATGCCATCCAGCCATCTCATCCTCTGTCATCCCCTTCTTCTCCTGCCTTCAATCTGTCCCAGCATCAGGGTCTTTTCTAATGAGTCAGTTCTTTGCCATCAGGTTGCCAAAGTATTGGAACTTTACCTTCAGCCTTAGTCCTTCCAGTGAATATTCAGGCCTGATTTCCTTTAGGATGGACTGGCTGGATCTCCTTGCAGTCCTAGGGACTCTCAAGAGTTTTCTCCAACACCGCAGTTCAAAAGAATCAGTTCTTCGACACTCAGCTTTCTTTATAGTCCAACTCTCTCATCCATACATGACTATTGGAAAAACCATAGCTTTGACTAGACAGAACTTTATTGGCAAAATAATGTCTCTGCTTTTTAATATGCTCTCTAGGTTGGTCATAGCTTTTCTTCCAAGGAGTAAGCATCTTAATTTCATGGCTGCAGTCACCATCTGCAGTGACTTTGGAGCCGCCAAAAATAAAGTCTGTCACTGTTTCCACAGTCTCCCCATCTATTTGCCATGAAGTGATTGGACCAGATGCCATGATCTTAGTTTCCTGAATGTTGAGTTTTAAGCCAACTTTTTCACTAATAATATAAAATAATTACATACAATTTGGGGTCAAGCAATGATGTGGTAAGTGGAAGTGCATACATGCACATGTTTTCATCCACCCAGCCAATCTATGTCTTTTGACTGGTGCATTTAATCTATTTACACTTAAGGTAATGATTGATATGTGTGATCCTATTACTGTTTTCTTAATTGTTTGGGGTTTATTTTCTGTAGGTAGGGCTTTTCCTTCTCTTGTGTTTCCTGCCTAGAGAAGTTCCTTTAGCATTTGTTGTAAAGCTGGTTTGGTGGTGCTGAATTAACTTTTGCTTCTCAGGAAAGCTTTTGATTTCTCCATCAAATTTGAAGGAGAGTCTTGCTAGGGGAGTATTCTTGGTTTGTAGGTTCTTCCCTTTCATCACTTTAAATATGCCATGCCATTCCCTTCTGACTTGTAGAGTTTCTATTGAGAAATCAGCTGATAGCCTGATGGGAGTTCCCTTGTATGTTATTTGTTGTTTTTCCTTTGTTCTTTTAAATATTTTTATCTCTGCTTTTCATTTTTGTCAGTTTGATTACTCTGTGTCTCAGTGTGTTCGCTGCTTGGTTTATTCTCCATGGGACTCTCTGCTTCCTGGACTTGGCTGTTTATTTCCTTTCCCACATTAGGGAAGTTTTCAGCTATTATCTCTTCAAATATTTTATCAGGACCTTTCTCTCTCTCTTCTTCTGGGACCCCTATAATTCAAATGTTGGTGTGTTTAATGTTGTCCAGAGGTCTCTTAGGCTGTCTTCATTTCTTTTCATTCTTTTTCTATATTCTGTTCTGTGGCACCATTCTGTCCTCCAGGTCATTTACTTGTGCTTCTGC
>NW_017193356.1:0-9846 GCF_001704415.2 Capra hircus
GCTTTCCACGTGCCACCGTGGTGTGAGTCGATCCTCGGCTTGAAAGTCGAGGCAGTGCAGGGAAAACAGATTTCCCTGGAATGGATTGAGACATCTGGGTCTCTGGGAATGGTGGCACGACCCTGGAGTTCCTCTCGCCTTTCCTGTGGAGAGTGCCTCCTCTTGAGATGCGACGGGAACGCCGGAAGTCTTTCCCGACACGCAGGAAAAGGATCCCTACTCTCGAGCTAGGAGGCGGAAACGGGGCTCCTCTGGATGTGGGCGGGACTCTCGTGCTTCCTCTCGAGTGGAGACGGTATGTGGGGGAACTTCTTGAGTTGCAGCAAGGGTGTGAAGGACCCATGAAGTTCCAGAGGATAGGTGTGATTAGCCTCGAGACGCCTCAGCGGAAATGGGCCTCATCTCGCCTGGAGGGGAGAACCTCCTGGATTTTCTCAGTTGCGGCAGGTGCTCTCGACTTACGACGGGGACCTCAGGAACCCGCTCTGGTGGCCTCACGAAAGGCCAGTCCCATGCGAGATGCTCGGGGTCTCTCGGGATTCCTCTCCCGTCGATGCCCGGGCCTAAGACCTTGTGTGGAGTCAGTGCTGGAACCTGAGGATTCCTCTCCAGTGCTGACATGGATCTTGGGGTACTTCTGGAGTCTCCCCAGGGGAGTCAGATCTCGTCTCGAGTGGGGGCATACACGTGCGCTTTCCTGCGAGCTGTAGCAGCATTTTCATGCTTCCCTTCGAGTGGTTCAAGGCATCTGTGGATTTCCCTCGAGTCTTTCCCACGAGGCTTTCCCACGAGGCTTTCTCACAGGGCTGTCCCACGTGCCCCCCGTGGTGTGAGTCGATCCTTGGCTTGAAAGTCGAGTTAGTGCAGGGAAAACAGGTTTCCCTGGAATGGACTGAGACATCTGGGAGACTCTGGGAATGGTGGCACGACCCTGGAGTTCCTCTCGCCTTTCCTGTGGAGAGCGCATCCTCTTGAGATGGGACGGGAATGCCGGGAATTCTTTCCCCACCACGCAGGGAAAGGATTCCTCCTCTCGTCCTTTGAGGCGGAAACGGGGGTCCTGTGCATGTGGGCGGGACTCTCGTGCTTCCTCTCGAGTGGAGTCGGGTATGTCGGGGAACTTCTTGAGTTGCAGCAAGGGTGTGAAGGATCCTTTGGAAGTTCCAGAGGTTAGATGTGATTACCCTCGAGACGCCTCTGTGGAAATGGGCATCATCTCGCCTAGAGGGGAGAACCTCCAGGATTTTCTCGAGTTGCGGCAGGTGCCCTCGACTTACGACGGGGCCCTCAGGGACCCACTCTGGTGGCCTCAGGAAAGGCCAGTCCCGATGCGAGTTGCTCGAGGGCCTCTCGGGATTGCTCTGCCGGAGATGCCGGGGCCTAAGACCTTGTGTGGAGTCGTTGCTGGAACCTGAGGATTTCTCTCCAATGCTGACATGGATCTTGGGGTACTTCTGGAGACTCCCCTGGGAGTCAGTCCTCGTCTCGAGTGGGGGCATGCACGTGCGCTTACCTCCCAAGCTGTATCAGCAGTGTCAGGCTTCCCTTCACGTGGATCAAGGGATCTGTTTCTTTACCTCGAGCCTTTCCCACGAGGCTTTCCCTCGAGGCTTTCCCACGAGGCTTTTTCCCACAGGGCTGTCCCACGTTCCACCGTGGTGTGACTCTATCCTCGGATTGAAAGTCGAGGCAGTGCAGGGAAAACAGGTTTCCCTGGAATTGACTGAGACATCCGGGGGACTCTGGGAATGGTGGCACGACCTGGAGTTCCTCTCACCTTTACTGTTTAGAGCGCCTCCTCTTGAGATGCGACAGGAACGCCGGGAATTCTTTCCGGACACGCAGGGAAAGGATCCCTCCTCTCGAGCTACGAGGCGGAAACACGGCTCATCTGAATGTGGGCTGGGCTCTCGTGCTTCCTCTCGAGTGGAGACGGGTATGTCGGGGAACTTCTTGAGTTGCAGCAAGGGTGTGAAGGACCCTTTGGAAGTTCCAGAATTTAGGTGTGATTAGACTCGAGACGTCTCAGCGGAAAAGGGCCTCATCTCGCCTGGAGGGGAGAACCTCCTGGATTTTCTCGAGTTACGGCAGGTGCTCTCGACTTAGGACGGGGACCTCAGGGACCCGCTCTGGTGGCCTCAGGAAAGGCCAGTACCCATGCGAGTTGTTCAGGGGCCTTTAGGAATTCCTCTCCCATCGATGCCGGGGCCTAAGACCTTGTGTGGAGTTGGTGTCATAACCTGAGGATTCCTCTCCAGTGCAGACATGGTTCTTGGGGTACTTCTGGAGTCTCCCCAGGGAGTAAGTCCTCGTCTCGAGTGGGGCCATGCACGTGCGCTTTCCTCCCGAGCTGTAGCAGCAGTGTCACGCTTCCCTTCGCGTGGATCAAGGGATCTTGGCTTTCCCTCGAGGCTTTCCCTCGAGGCTTTCCCACGAGGCTTTTCCACAGGGCTGTCCCACATGCTACAGTGGTGTGAGTCGATCCTCGGCTTGAAAGTCGAGGCAGTGCAGGGAAAACAGTTTTCCCTGGAATGGACTGAGACACATGGGGACTCAGGGAATGGTGGCACGACCCTGGAGTTCCTCTCGTCTTTAGTGTGGAGAGCGCCTCCTCTTGAGATGCCACGGGAACGCCGGGAATTCTTGACCGAACACGCAGGGAAAGGATCCCTCCTCTCGAGCTAGGAGGCAGAAAAGGGGCTCCACTGGATGTGGGCGGGATTCTTGTGCTTCCTCTCAAGTGGAGACGGTTATGTCGGGGAACTTCTTGAGTTGAAGCAAGGGTGTGAAGGACTCTTTTGGAAGTTCGAGAGGTTAGGTGTGATTAGCCTCGATACGTCTCAGCGGAAATGGGCTTCATCTCACCTGGAGGGGAGAACCTCCTGGATTTTCTCGAGTTGCGGCAGGGTGCTCTCGACTTACGACCTGGACCTCAAGGACCCGCTTTGTTGGCCTGAGGAAAGGCCAGTCCCCATGCGAGTTGCTAGAGGTCTTGTCGCTATTCCTCTCCCGTCGATGCCAGGGCCTAAGACCTTGTGTGGAGTCGGGGCCGGAACCTGAGGATTCCTCTCCAGGGCTGACATGCATCTTGGGGTATTTCTGGAGTCTCCCCAGGGGAGTCAGTTCTCGTCTCGAGTATGGGCATGCACGTGCGCTTTCCTCCCGTGCTGTAGGCAGCAGTGTCACGCTTCCGTCGCGTGGATTAAGGGATCTGTGGCTTTCCCTCGAGGCTTTCCCACGAGGCTTTCCCACAGGGTTGTCACACGTGCCACCGTGGTGTGAGTCGATCCTCGGCGTGAAAGTCGAAGCAGTGCAGGGGAAAACAGGATCCTCTGGAATGGACTGAGACATCTGGGGACTCTTGGAATGGTGGCACGACCCATGAGTTCCTCTCGCCTTTCCTGTGCAGCGCGCCTCCTCTTGAGATGCGTCGAAACGTCGGGAATTCTTTCCCGAGGAAGCAGGGAAGGATCCCTCATCTCGAGCTTGGAGGCGGAAACGGAGCTCCTCTGGCGGTGGCCGGACCCTGGTGCTTTCTCTGGAGTGGAGACGAGTATGTCGGGGAACTTCTTGAGTTTTAGCAATGGTGTTTAGGACACTTTGGAAGTTCCAGAGTTTAGCTGTGATTACTCTCGAGACGCCGCAGAGAAAATGGGTCTCATCTCGACTGGAGCAGAGAACCTCCTGGATTTTTCTCGAGTTGCGGCAGGTACTCTCGACATACGACCGTGACCTCAGGGACAGTGTAGCAGATGTGTCACGCTTCCCTTCGCGGGGATCAAGGGATCTCTGGCTTTCCCTCGAGGCTTTCTCACAGGGCTGTCCCACATGCCACCATGGTGTGAGTGGATCCTCGGCGTGAAATTCGAGGCAGTGCTGGGAAAACGGGTTCCTCTGAAATGGACTGAGACATCTGGGGGACTCTTGAAATGGTGGCACGACCCTGGAGTTCCTCTCGCCTTTCCTATTAAGAACCCTTGCTCTTGAGATGCCATGGGAACGCCGAAAAATCTTTCCTGACTAAGCAGGATAGGATCCTTCATCTCGGAAACGGGGTTCCTCTGAATGTGGGCGTGACCCTCGTGCTTCCTCTCGTGTGGAGACGGGTATGTCGGGGAACTTCTTGAGTTGCAGCAAGGACCCTTTTGAATTTCCAGAGGTTAGGTGTGATGAGCCTCCAGACACCTCAGAGGAAATGGGCCTCATCCCGCCTGGAGGGAGAACCTCCTGGATTTTACCCAGTTGCGGCAGGTTCTCTCGAGTTATGACGGGGTCCTCAGGGACCCGCTCTGGTGGCCTCAGGAAAGGCCAGTCCCCATGCGAGTTACCAGGGGCCTCTAGGGATTCCTCTCCCATCGATGCCGGTGCCTAAGACCTTGTGTGGAGTCGGGGCCAGACCCTGAGGATGCCTCTCCAGTGCTGACATGAATCTTCCGTACTTCTGGAGTCTCACCAGGGGAGTCAGTCTTCATCTCGTGTGGGGGCATGCACCTGCCATTTTCCTCACGACCTGCAGGCAGCAGTGTCACGCTTGCCGACGTGTGGATCAAGGGATCTGTCGCTTTCCATTGAGGCTTTCCCACGAGGCTTTCCAACAGGGCTGTCCCACGTGCCACGGTGGTGTGAGTCGATCCTCGGCGTGAACGTCGAGGCAGTGCAGGGAAAACAGTTTCTTCTGGAATGGACTTAGACTTCTGGGGGACTCTTGGAATGCTGGCAAGGCCCTGGAGTTCCTCTCGTCTTTCCTGTTGAGAGCGCCTCCTCTTGAGATGCGACGGGAAGGCCGGGAATTCTTTCCCGACGACGAAGGGAAAGGATCCCTCTTCTCGAGCTACGAGGCGGAAACGGGGCTCCGCTGGATATGGGCGGGAACCTCGTCCTTCCTCTCGAGTGGATATGGGTATGTCGGAGAACTTCTTGACTTGCAGCAAGGGTGTGAAGGACCCTTTGGAAGTTCCAGAGGTTAGGTGTGATTAGCCTTGAGACGCCTCAGCGGAAATCGGCCTCATCTCGCCTGGAGGGGAGAACCTCCTGGATTTTCTCGAGTTGCGGCAGGTGCTCTCGAGTTACGACGGAGACCTCAGGGACCCGCTCTGGTGACCTCAGGAAAGGCCAGTCCCCATGCGAGGTGCTAGGGGGCCTCTCAGGATTCCTCTCCCGTCGATGCTGGGGCCTAAGACCTTGTGTGGAGTCGGGACCGGAACCTGAGGATTCCTCTCCAGTACTGACATGGATCTTGGCGTACTTCTGGAGTCTCCCAAGCTTGCGTCAGTCCTCGGCTCGAGTGGGGTCATGTACGTGCGCTTTCCTCCCGAGCGGTAGCAGCAGTGTCACGCTTCCCTTCTCGTGGATCAAGGAATCTGTGGCTTTCCCTGGAGTCTTTCCCATGAGGCTTTCCCACAGGGCTATTCCACTTGCCACCATGGTGTGAGTCGATCCTCGGCGTGAAAGTCGAACCAGTGCAGGGAAAACAGGAACCTCCTTCCCCACAGTAGGGGATACACTGTCCCCTTGGGCGGGTATCTCCAGGGCACTCGCGCTGGGGGGTTGCCCGCGGAGGTGCGGGCCTCAGGCTCCACGTGAGAAAAGCCCCAAATGGCATTAGCTGCCAGTCCAGACGCTGGCCCCTCAGGTCTCTGGCCGGAGCCTTAGGCTCCAGGCAACTCAAAGCCCTCGGCGGTGGCACTCTGGGACTGCTGTAGGGAAAGGATGCCAAGAGCCCACGGAGGAGTTGGGGAGGGGGCATGGGGAAACGGAGGCGAGGACAGCGAGGGATCTAGGTGGAGGCGCTGGAGAGAGCGTCTGGTGTCCCGGAATGCCTAGGAGGAGCCAGCGGGGACAGTCGAGGACCAGGGACCTGTGGAATGTGAAAAGGCGGGAAATCTCAGAGCAAGGCAGGCTGGGAAAGGGGCGTTGGTGGCCAATTCAAAGGGACCTAGGGGCGTTTCCTGGGCGGTGAGTTCCCTTGGCACTGCTGAGGGCCCCTGATTGATCCACTCGGGGTTGAACCCATCCCCGCTGCGAGGAGGGCCACAAACCAAAGCCCCGAACTGCCCGCCCACCCCAACGGGGATCTTGGCGGTCCAGGGCACAGCCGTGCCCGGGAAAAGCCCACTCGCTCCACGGGACTCCGTCCAGGGTCTCTGCTTGGAAAGAGGCCAGGGGCGGCCCCCTCCATCTACCCACCCAAACCCTATTGACGTCAATGGTGGCGGAGACGCCTCCCGTTCTCCAGAGTCCTGAGCTGCTGGGTCCCCGCCCACTCGGCCAGCAGTCTGCAGCGTGCCCGTGTGCCTCTCCCACCATGGCTTCGTCTGGCTCCTCCAGCACCTCAAGCGGTACGTTTGCCCTCGGTCCCTGTGGTCGGATCACATCTCAGGGGATTTGCGGGTGGCCTGGGCAAGGGCTCTCGGCCAATGTGTTGACCCCCCTCCCACCCGAGAACGGCTGGGACCCATCGGCCAGGCCGGGGTTCCGAGGCGTCAGGTGTGCCCAAATTCGGAGGGCATGGCATCGTTCGTTCATCTTGCTCCTTTGGCACACACATGGCTTCTCCGTTCTCTTTTCTGGGAAGACAGTGTTGTTTCAGGGGCGTGCTGTGGGGGGCGGGGGCCGGGGTTGGGGGTGGTGGGAGCGGGTGCTTTGCTGGGATGAGGCCCTTTATCCTCACATCTTCATGTGGGGGAGTCGGGGAGCTCTGTGGCCTTGCTGCCTTCAGTGGCTTCCTCTGCACAGGGGCCTAGTGGCTTCTGCCTTTTGTCAGGCGTTACGGGGTTTGGGCGTCGCTTTGGTGGCCTTGGCCTTTGCCTTGGCCTGGGCCTTGGCCTTGCCCTTGGCGTTGCCGTTGCCCTTGCCTTGGTCTTGGGCTTGGCCTTGCCCTGCCCTTGAACTTGACCTTGACCTTGACCTTGAACTTGAACTTGGGCTTGACCTTGACCTTGAACTTGAACTTGAACTTGACCTTGAACTTCAACTTCAACTTCAACTTGACCTTGAACTTGAACTTGAACTTGACTTGAACTTGAACTTGAACTTGACTTGAACTTGAACTTGAACTTGAACTTGACTTTGAACTTTGAACTTGACCTTGAACTTACTTGACTTGAACTTGAATTGACTTGAACTTCTTGAACTTGACTTCCTTGACTTGAACTTGAACTTGAACTTGAACCTTGAACTTTTCAACTTGACCTTGACCTTGAAACTTGAACTTGAACTTGACCTTGACCTTGAACTTCACTTTGAACCTTGACCTTGACCTTGACCTTGAACTTGACCTTGCTTGAACTTGAAGTTGACCTTGAACTTGAACTTAAACTTCACCTTGATCTTGAGCTTGAACTTGAACTTGACCTTGACCTTGACCTTGACCTTGACAACAACGGGAGACCTCGAGATTTGCTCAGAGCACCGGAGGTCCAGAAGCAGGGCCCTGTATCTCCCTTCCCTTTGTGATCATTGCAAAGACATTCCTAGCTGATAGCGGGGAGTGCCCCTGAAGAAGCAAGCAGTGGGAGTGTGTTTGACACGACTGTGTGCCTTCCTGGCCTCAGCTCCACAAGGGGCCTTTCCTCTCGAAGTAGGCCCCATGTCCCCTTGGGGAGGGTGTCATGCCTCTTTTCTCCTCACTGCCAAAGGTGGAGCCAAGCTCGCTCTGTCAGAGGTACAAAAACAGCAATTGAATGGATTTTCAAGCTCTTGCTAGGCTGCACCCTTTCAGGGCCCACTTTACTGAAACAGGTGCTCTGTGGCCCCTGGTTGGGTATGCAGGTTCACAAACAGGGTGAGATCCTGTCCAAGCCAAGAATTTTCCTGAAAGACCTAGGCTCACTAGAGCTCTCCTCCAGAGCAAAGGGGATAGAGAGAGATGTATGGAGGAGTCTTTGCCTTTGCCTGTGAGTGGGGGCTACTCCCTACGGCCCCAAGCTCAGGGATAACTGCCTCTAAGAAAGGAATGGCAAGAAGCGCTATTCTTGGAGGTTGGGACAGGGAGTTCGCAGCATGTGGGGAAAGAAAGACTTCTTCGGGGAAGAAGAGGCAAACCGGGGGGGGTGTGTTTGCAAGCCTCTATTTGGAAGGAACAGGTTTGCTTATACAACTCAAGACCTCCAGATCTGCTCCGAGGACTGAAGTTCCAGAGACAGGGCCATGTATCTCCCCTTCCCTTTGAGATCCTTGCAAAGACATTCCTAGCAGATCGTGGGAGTGCCCATGAAGAAGCAAGCAGCGGGAGTGTGCTTGACATCACTGGCTGCCTACCTGGGCTCAGCTCCTCAAGGGGCCTTTCTCTCCTGGTCCCTATCCCCTTTGGGAGAGGGTGGTGCCCTCTTCCCTCCACACTGCCAAAGGGTGGAGGTGGAGCAAACTCGTTCTCTCCGAGGTAAAAAAAAAAAGACAAATTGGATGGATTTTTAAGCTCTTGCTATGCTGCACCCCTCCAGGACCCACTCGAGCAAAACAGGTGCCTGTGGCCCCTAGGTCGGGTATGCAAGTTCACACACTGGGTGGGATCCCGTCAAAGCCAAGAATTTTCCTGACAGACCTAGGCTCACTAGAGCTCTCCTCCAGAGGAAAGGGGACAGAAAAGACGTGTGTGTGGAGGTGGCTCTGCCTTTCCAGGTCCCAATCTCAGGGATAACTGCCCCTAAGAAAGGAACTGCTGCTGCTGCTGCTGCTAAGTTGCTTCAGTCGTGTTCGACTCTGTGCGACGCCATAGACGGTAGCCCACTAGGCTTCCCCGTCCCTGGGATTCTCCAGGCAAGAACAGTAAGTGGGTTGCCATTGCCTTCTCCAATGCATGAAAGTGAAAATGAAAGTGCAGTCGCTCAGTCGTGTCCGACCCTCAGCGACCCCACGGACTGCAGCCTACCAGGCTTCTCCGTCCATAGGATTTTCTGAAAGGAACTGCAAGAAGCGCTTTTCCAGGAGGCTGGGAAAGGGTGTTCGCAGGATGTGGGGAAAGAGAGCCTCCTTCGGCGGAAGAATAGGCGGCCACTTGTTTTGTGTTGCAAACCTCTATTTGGAAGGAACAGGTTAGCTTATACAAAGGGAGACCTCCAGATCTGCTCAGAGGACCAAAGTTGCAGAGGCAGGGTCGGTGTATTTTCCCTTCACTTTGCGATCCTTGCAAGAACATTCCTTGCTGATAGATGATTCAGCAAGGGCCTTTGAGACTGTTGTTTTCTTTCCTAGGTTCAAAGATTCCTTCAGTTCCTAATATAGATATCCTAGAAATTATCTGACATCCGTGAAAATCTGATATGTCCTGGTCAAATGCTGTCAGTTTATAATTCCAGTTATCATATTAAAGCATTTCAAGTCGCAGCAGTGACCAATTACATTGTCAATTTCTTATTTAATCAGGTTTTAACCATGTCCTCTATGGTTTCACACTGATGCCTTTGCAGAAATACTGCTACTTCAAGATATATGGAATATACTTTTTTAAGCTTACCGATAATTTGTTTGTTTGTTTGTTTGTCTTCTGGTAAGCTGGGTACCAGATGGAATTTAGTCTCCTCTCTAGGTTAAGAGAACAAAGTTTTCTTAGAAATGCAATTTTTGATAACAGACTATGGATTTCTTTACCTTTCATTGATTTATAATTGTTTTCATCATCTTTTTTTTTACTTCGGTAAAGTAAATAAGCCTTATTTAAGATTTTGGTACATGTAGGATGGACTAAGCTTTCCCCACTCTTGCAAGTTCCCTTAACCCTTCAGATTCTTCTCGTGGGACCAAGATCTCACTTTCCTCCAGAGGACAATCCAAGCTTTTTATTAGTTGATCTGCCCCTGACATCAGAGTCCATTTTGAGCACGAGTTGGCCTATAATTTAGGCATGAA
>NW_017193357.1:0-9845 GCF_001704415.2 Capra hircus
GCTTTTTGTTGTTTCTGTTTTTCCCTGCCTCCCCTCTCCTTTAGCCCCCGGCCCCAGCCGCACCGCAAGCCGCACCTGCCGCTGGCCCTGGCACCCCCCACCGCGCTCAGAGCCGCCGCCTGCCTTCCAGCCCCTCTCAGGTCGGGTGGCCGGGGCGCCCGACTCCCGCTGCAGACCTGGGGTTGCCTCCGCGCGGCCCGCCAGCCCTCGGCTTTCTTTCGGCGTCCAGGAAACCAGAGGAACGGCGGGGGCGGAGGCGCGGGGGTCTCTGTCTGGGGCTCCCTTGGCAGGCCTCAGGCAATTCTGGGCGGGGCCGGGGCCCCAGCCCCACCCCCAGACGCACCCTGGCAGGCAACCTCGCGGTCTCCCGCAGGCGCGGGCGCACAACACACACACACACACACACACACACACACACACACACACACCCTCACGCCCCCCCCCAAACACAGACACACCCCCCGCAGCCCAGACAGGTCAAGAGCCGGAAACCACAAGTAAGGGAGACGGAGAAAGAGGAGAGAGAGAGAGACAGCAAGAGGACCGCACAGGCTTCCAAAGCCCCGGCCGCCACACCCTCCCCCCTCCACTGTGGGTATCCACCCGGCCCCCCCAGTCGACCCGACCCCACCGTCGCCCACCGACACACTCACACGCACGCTCTCTCCCACACTCACCCTCTGGCCTGGGGGGCGGGGCTGGGTCTCGCCTCAGGGAGCCAAGCCGAAGGGGACCTTTGAGACCTCGGCTGCGAGGAAGTCTTGGGGTCCCCACGGGTGATTGCCAGCCCCAGGGCACCGCGTCCAGCCGGGGCTCGCCCGGCCCAAGGCTGACGCCGCCTCCCTTGCGCACGGGCCGCTCTCTGCGGTGTGTGACGGTCTGTGCCAGAGTGTCCGTCTCGGATGGGATGCCATCCCCTGTCCCCTGTCCGTCTCCCGCTTTCCGTCTCTCTGTCGGTCGCTCTGTGTCTCCCTCTCTCTGGCTCTCCCTCCCTGGGTGTGCCTGCGCGCTCGTGTCTGTCTGTCTGTCTGCATCTGCATCTGCATCTGCCCTCTCGCCGTCTTGGGAGCCTGTCTCTGAACCTTCATCTCTTTCCGTCTCTGTCTCTCCTGACCCCGGCCTGCCGTCCCTTCCTCTGGCCCCGGCCTCTCACGGGTGGGTGCTCTGGCTGTGGCCCTGGCTGACGAGCTTGCGCCGGCCGGCTGTCTCACTTGGCGTGGGCGCCCGCGAGTGTGTCTGTGTGCCTGTCCGTGTGGCTGCACGTCGCTCGTCTGCACCCTCAGCAAGGTCTTGTGCTTGGAGGGCGGCGTGGGGGCAAGGGGGGAGGGGGGCCTCGGTGGGGCGAAGGGGCGGGGCTGACGAGCTCTGGTCGCCGGCGCTGGTGGCTCCAGGTGGGTTTGGGCACCGCGCAGGTGCCGGGCAGCATGGGCGCTCAGGGCCACGGCTGGGCTGCGCCTAGGCCCGCAGGAGGCTCAGAGGACCGCGGCCCCAGCGCGCCCGAGGCCCTGGGCAGCGAACGCCTTGGGGAGGTGGGCGAGGGGGTGGGGAGGGGCGGCGGCCCCCGAGCCGGGTGGTGCCTGGAGGGTCCCAGGGTGGGAGAGCGCCAAGACCTCCGCGCCCCTCACGCCACCCTCGCCCCTACACGCCCCGGCAGGCACACCCGGCCGGCTGCTCCCGGTCCCGGAAGCCCTGTGGTCCCCCGGGCCGGGCCGGCCGAGTGTTGGCCGGGGGTGACGGGGCGCGGGGGCGGGCGGCGTGGGCCGGCCACCGGGCCGCCGGCAGTCCGGTCGCGGGTGGTGCAGCTCAAGTGCAGCGCGCGCTCCGTGGAGAGCTGGAGAGCTGCGGCCGCCGGCTGGCCCGACCGGCAGGTCAGAGCGAAAGGCAGGCGCAGCGCAGGGCTCTTAGGGCGCCTGGCGGCAGCCGCCTCCGTCTACGGCCATACCACCCTGAACGCGCCCGATCTCGTCTGATCTCGGAAGCTAAGCAGGGTCGGGCCCGGTTAGTACTTGGATGGGAGACCGCCTGGGAATACCGGGTGCTGTAGGCTTTTTGTTGTTTCTGTTTTTCCCTGCCTCCCCTCTCCTTTAGCCCCCGGCCCCAGCCGCACCGCAAGCCGCACCTGCCGCTGGCCCCTGGCACCCCACCGCGCTCAGAGCCGCCGCCTGCCTTCCAGCCCCTCTCAGGTCGGGTGGCCGGGGCGCCCGACTCCCGCTGCAGACCTGGGTTGCCTCCGCGCGGCCCGCCAGCCCCTCGGCTTTCTTTCGGCGTCCAGGAAACCAGAGGAACGGCGGGGCGGAGGCGCGGGGGTCTCTGTCTGGGGCTCCCTTGGCAGGCCTCAGGCAATTCTGGGCGGGGCCGGGGCCCCAGCCCCACCCCCAGACGCACCCTGGCAGGCAACCTCGCGGTCTCCCGCAGGCGCGGGCGCACACACACACACACACACACACACACACACACACACACCTCACGCCCGCCCCCCCAAACACAGACACACCCCCCGCAGCCCAGACAGGTCAAGAGCCGGAAACCACAAGTAAGGGAGACGGAGAAAGAGGAGAGAGAGAGAGACAGCAAGAGGACCGCACAGGCTTCCAAAGCCCCGGCCGCCACACCCTCCCCCTCCACTGTGGGTATCCACCCGGCCCCCCCAGTCGACCCGACCCCACCGTCGCCCACCGACACACTCACACGCACGCTCTCTCCCACACTCACCCTCTGGCCTGGGGCGGGGGCTGGGTCTCGCCTCAGGGAGCCAAGCCGAAGGGGACCTTTGAGACCTCGGCTGCGAGGAAGTCTTGGGGTCCCCACGGGTGATTGCCAGCCCCAGGGCACCGCGTCCAGCCGGGGCTCGCCCGGCCCAAGGCTGACGCCGCCTCCCTTGCGCACGGGCCGCTCTCTGCGGTGTGTGACGGTCTGTGCCAGAGTGTCCGTCTCGGATGGGATGCCATCCCCTGTCCCCTGTCCGTCTCCCGCTTTCCGTCTCTCTGTCGGTCGCTCTGTGTCTCCCTCTCTCTGGCTCTCCCTCCCTGGGTGTGCCTGCGCGCTCGTGTCTGTCTGTCTGTCTGCATCTGCATCTGCATCTGCCCTCTCGCCGTCTTGGGAGCCTGTCTCTGAACCTTCATCTCTTTCCGTCTCTGTCTCTCCTGACCCCCGGCCTGCCGTCCCTTCCTCTGGCCCCGGCCTCTCACGGGTGGGTGCTCTGGCTGTGGCCCTGGCTGACGAGCTTGCGCCGGCCGGCTGTCTCACTTGGCGTGGGCGCCCGCGAGTGTGTCTGTGTGCCTGTCCGTGTGGCTGCACGTCGCTCGTCTGCACCCTCAGCAAGGTCTTGTGCTTGGAGGGCGGCGTGGGGGCAAGGGGGGAGGGGGGCCTCGGTGGGGCGAAGGGGCGGGGCTGACGAGCTCTGGTCGCCGGCGCTGGTGGCTCCAGGTGGGTTTGGGCACCGCGCAGGTGCCGGGCAGCATGGGCGCTCAGGGCCACGGCTGGGCTGCGCCTAGGCCCGCAGGAGGCTCAGAGGACCGCGGGCCCCAGCGCGCCCCGAGGCCCTGGGCAGCGAACGCCTTGGGGAGGTGGGCGAGGGGGTGGGGGAGGGGCGGCGGCCCCCGAGCCGGGTGGTGCCTGGAGGGTCCCAGGGTGGGAGAGCGCCAAGACCTCCGCGCCCCTCACGCCACCCTCGCCCCTACACGCCCCGGCAGGCACACCCGGCCGGCTGCTCCCGGTCCCGGAAGCCCTGTGGTCCCCCGGGCCGGGCCGGCCGAGTGTTGGCCGGGGGTGACGGGGGGCGGGGCGGGCGGCGTGGGCCGGCCACCGGGCCGCCGGCAGTCCGGTCGCGGGTGGTGCAGCTCAAGTGCAGCGCGCGCTCCGTGGAGAGCTGGAGAGCTGCGGCCGCCGGCTGGCCCGACCGGCAGGTCAGAGCGAAAGGCAGGCGCAGCGCAGGGCTCTTAGGGCGCCTGGCGGCAGCCGCCTCCGTCTACGGCCATACCACCCTGAACGCGCCCGATCTCGTCTGATCTCGGAAGCTAAGCAGGGTCGGGCCCGGTTAGTACTTGGATGGGAGACCGCCTGGGAATACCGGGTGCTGTAGGCTTTTTGTTGTTTCTGTTTTTCCCTGCCTCCCCTCTCCTTTAGCCCCCGGCCCCAGCCGCACCGCAAGCCGCACCTGCCGCTGGCCCCTGGCACCCCACCGCGCTCAGAGCCGCCGCCTGCCTTCCAGCCCCTCTCAGGTCGGGTGGCCGGGGCGCCCGACTCCCGCTGCAGACCTGGGTTGCCTCCGCGCGGCCCGCCAGCCCCTCGGCTTTCTTTCGGCGTCCAGGAAACCAGAGGAACGGCGGGGGCGGAGGCGCGGGGGTCTCTGTCTGGGGCTCCCTTGGCAGGCCTCAGGCAATTCTGGGCGGGGCCGGGGCCCCAGCCCCACCCCCAGACGCACCCTGGCAGGCAACCTCGCGGTCTCCCGCAGGCGCGGGCGCACAACACACACACACACACACACACACACACACACACACTCACGCCCGCCCCCCCAAACACAGACACACCCCCCGCAGCCCAGACAGGTCAAGAGCCGGAAACCACAAGTAAGGGAGACGGAGAAAGAGGGAGAGAGAGAGAGACAGCAAGAGGACCGCACAGGCTTCCAAAGCCCCGGCCGCCACACCCTCCCCCCTCCACTGTGGGTATCCACCCGGCCCCCCAGTCGACCCGACCCCACCGTCGCCCACCGACACACTCACACGCACGCTCTCTCCCACACTCACCCTCTGGCCTGGGGCGGGGGCTGGGTCTCGCCTCAGGGAGCCAAGCCGAAGGGGACCTTTGAGACCTCGGCTGCGAGGAAGTCTTGGGGTCCCCACGGGTGATTGCCAGCCCCAGGGCACCGCGTCCAGCCGGGGCTCGCCCGGCCCAAGGCTGACGCCGCCTCCCTTGCGCACGGGCCGCTCTCTGCGGTGTGTGACGGTCTGTGCCAGAGTGTCCGTCTCGGATGGGATGCCATCCCCTGTCCCCTGTCCGTCTCCCGCTTTCCGTCTCTCTGTCGGTCGCTCTGTGTCTCCCTCTCTCTGGCTCTCCCTCCCTGGGTGTGCCTGCGCGCTCGTGTCTGTCTGTCTGTCTGCATCTGCATCTGCATCTGCCCTCTCGCCGTCTTGGGAGCCTGTCTCTGAACCTTCATCTCTTTCCGTCTCTGTCTCTCCTGACCCCCGGCCTGCCGTCCCTTCCTCTGGCCCCGGCCTCTCACGGGTGGGTGCTCTGGCTGTGGCCCTGGCTGACGAGCTTGCGCCGGCCGGCTGTCTCACTTGGCGTGGGCGCCCGCGAGTGTGTCTGTGTGCCTGTCCGTGTGGCTGCACGTCGCTCGTCTGCACCCTCAGCAAGGTCTTGTGCTTGGAGGGCGGCGTGGGGGCAAGGGGGAGGGGGGCCTCGGTGGGGCGAAGGGCGGGGCTGACGAGCTCTGGTCGCCGGCGCTGGTGGCTCCAGGTGGGTTTGGGCACCGCGCAGGTGCCGGGCAGCATGGGCGCTCAGGGCCACGGCTGGGCTGCGCCTAGGCCCGCAGGAGGCTCAGAGGACCGCGGGCCCCAGCGCGCCCCGAGGCCCTGGGCAGCGAACGCCTTGGGGAGGTGGGCGAGGGGGTGGGGGAGGGGCGGCGGCCCCCGAGCCGGGTGGTGCCTGGAGGGTCCCAGGGTGGGAGAGCGCCAAGACCTCCGCGCCCCTCACGCCACCCTCGCCCCTACACGCCCCGGCAGGCACACCCGGCCGGCTGCTCCCGGTCCCGGAAGCCCTGTGGTCCCCCGGGCCGGGCCGGCCGAGTGTTGGCCGGGGGTGACGGGGGCGGGGCGGGCGGCGTGGGCCGGCCACCGGGCCGCCGGCAGTCCGGTCGCGGGTGGTGCAGCTCAAGTGCAGCGCGCGCTCCGTGGAGAGCTGGAGAGCTGCGGCCGCCGGCTGGCCCGACCGGCAGGTCAGAGCGAAAGGCAGGCGCAGCGCAGGGCTCTTAGGGCGCCTGGCGGCAGCCGCCTCCGTCTACGGCCATACCACCCTGAACGCGCCCGATCTCGTCTGATCTCGGAAGCTAAGCAGGGTCGGGCCCGGTTAGTACTTGGATGGGAGACCGCCTGGGAATACCGGGTGCTGTAGGCTTTTTGTTGTTTCTGTTTTTCCCTGCCTCCCCTCTCCTTTAGCCCCCGGCCCCAGCCGCACCGCAAGCCGCACCTGCCGCTGGCCCCTGGCACCCCACCGCGCTCAGAGCCGCCGCCTGCCTTCCAGCCCCTCTCAGGTCGGGTGGCCGGGGCGCCCGACTCCCGCTGCAGACCTGGGTTGCCTCCGCGCGGCCCGCCAGCCCCTCGGCTTTCTTTCGGCGTCCAGGAAACCAGAGGAACGGCGGGGGCGGAGGCGCGGGGTCTCTGTCTGGGGCTCCCTTGGCAGGCCTCAGGCAATTCTGGGCGGGGCCGGGGCCCCAGCCCCACCCCCAGACGCACCCTGGCAGGCAACCTCGCGGTCTCCCGCAGGCGCGGGCGCACAACACACACACACACACACACACACACACACACACACACACACACACCCTCGCCCGCCCCCCCAAACACAGACACACCCCCGCAGCCCAGACAGGTCAAGAGCCGGAAACCACAAGTAAGGGAGACGGAGAAAGAGGGAGAGAGAGAGAGACAGCAAGAGGACCGCACAGGCTTCCAAAGCCCCGGCCGCCACACCCTCCCCCCTCCACTGTGGGTATCCACCCGGCCCCCCAGTCGACCCGACCCCACCGTCGCCCACCGACACACTCACACGCACGCTCTCTCCCACACTCACCCTCTGGCCTGGGGGCGGGGGCTGGGTCTCGCCTCAGGGAGCCAAGCCGAAGGGGACCTTTGAGACCTCGGCTGCGAGGAAGTCTTGGGGTCCCCACGGGTGATTGCCAGCCCCAGGGCACCGCGTCCAGCCGGGGCTCGCCCGGCCCAAGGCTGACGCCGCCTCCCTTGCGCACGGGCCGCTCTCTGCGGTGTGTGACGGTCTGTGCCAGAGTGTCCGTCTCGGATGGGATGCCATCCCCTGTCCCCTGTCCGTCTCCCGCTTTCCGTCTCTCTGTCGGTCGCTCTGTGTCTCCCTCTCTCTGGCTCTCCCTCCCTGGGTGTGCCTGCGCGCTCGTGTCTGTCTGTCTGTCTGCATCTGCATCTGCATCTGCCCTCTCGCCGTCTTGGGAGCCTGTCTCTGAACCTTCATCTCTTTCCGTCTCTGTCTCTCCTGACCCCCGGCCTGCCGTCCCTTCCTCTGGCCCCGGCCTCTCACGGGTGGGTGCTCTGGCTGTGGCCCTGGCTGACGAGCTTGCGCCGGCCGGCTGTCTCACTTGGCGTGGGGCCCGCGAGTGTGTCTGTGTGCCTGTCCGTGTGGCTGCACGTCGCTCGTCTGCACCCTCAGCAAGGTCTTGTGCTTGGAGGGCGGCGTGGGGGCAAGGGGGGAGGGGGGCCTCGGTGGGGCGAAGGGGCGGGGCTGACGAGCTCTGGTCGCCGGCGCTGGTGGCTCCAGGTGGGTTTGGGCACCGCGCAGGTGCCGGGCAGCATGGGCGCTCAGGGCCACGGCTGGGCTGCGCCTAGGCCCGCAGGAGGCTCAGAGGACCGCGGGCCCCAGCGCGCCCCGAGGCCCTGGGCAGCGAACGCCTTGGGGAGGTGGGCGAGGGGTGGGGAGGGGCGGCGGCCCCCGAGCCGGGTGGTGCCTGGAGGGTCCCAGGGTGGGAGAGCGCCAAGACCTCCGCGCCCCTCACGCCACCCTCGCCCCTACACGCCCCGGCAGGCACACCCGGCGGCTGCCCGGTCCCGGAAGCCCTGTGGTCCCCCGGGCCGGGCCGGCCGAGTGTTGGCCGGGGTGACGGGGGCGGGGCGGGGCGGCGTGGGCCGGCCACCGGGCCGCCGGCAGTCCGGTCGCGGGTGGTGCAGCTCAAGTGCAGCGCGCGCTCCGTGGAGAGCTGGAGAGCTGCGGCCGCCGGCTGGCCCGACCGGCAGGTCAGAGCGAAAGGCAGGCGCAGCGCAGGGCTCTTAGGGCGCCTGGCGGCAGCCGCCTCCGTCTACGGCCATACCACCCTGAACGCGCCCGATCTCGTCTGATCTCGGAAGCTAAGCAGGGTCGGGCCCGGTTAGTACTTGGATGGGAGACCGCCTGGGAATACCGGGTGCTGTAGGCTTTTTGTTGTTTCTGTTTTTCCCTGCCTCCCCTCTCCTTTAGCCCCGGCCCCAGCCGCACCGCAAGCCGCACCTGCCGCTGGCCCCTGGCACCCCACCGCGCTCAGAGCCGCCGCCTGCCTTCCAGCCCCTCTCAGGTCGGGTGGCCGGGGCGCCCGACTCCCGCTGCAGACCTGGGTTGCCTCCGCGCGGCCCGCCAGCCCCTCGGCTTTCTTTCGGCGTCCAGGAAACCAGAGGAACGGCGGGGGCGGAGGCGGGGGGTCTCTGTCTGGGGCTCCCTTGGCAGGCCTCAGGCAATTCTGGGCGGGCCGGGCCCCAGCCCCACCCCCAGACGCACCCTGGCAGGCAACCTCGCGGTCTCCCGCAGGCGCGGGCGCACAACACACACACACACACACACACACACACACACACACCCTCACGCCCGCCGCCCCCCAAACACAGACACACCCCCCGCAGCCCAGACAGGTCAAGAGCCGGAAACCACAAGTAAGGGAGACGGAGAAAGAGGGAGAGAGAGAGAGACAGCAAGAGGACCGCACAGGCTTCCAAAGCCCCGGCCGCCCACACCCTCCCCCCTCCACTGTGGGTATCCACCCGGCCCCCCCAGTCGACCCGACCCCACCGTCGCCCACCGACACACTCACACGCACGCTCTCTCCCACACTCACCCTCTGGCCTGGGGGCGGGGCTGGGTCTCGCCTCAGGGAGCCAAGCCGAAGGGGACCTTTGAGACCTCGGCTGCGAGGAAGTCTTGGGGTCCCCACGGGTGATTGCCAGCCCCAGGGCACCGCGTCCAGCCGGGGCTCGCCCGGCCCAAGGCTGACGCCGCCTCCCTTGCGCACGGGCCGCTCTCTGCGGTGTGTGACGGTCTGTGCCAGAGTGTCCGTCTCGGATGGGATGCCATCCCCTGTCCCCTGTCCGTCTCCCGCTTTCCGTCTCTCTGTCGGTCGCTCTGTGTCTCCCTCTCTCTGGCTCTCCCTCCCTGGGTGTGCCTGCGCGCTCGTGTCTGTCTGTCTGTCTGCATCTGCATCTGCATCTGCCCTCTCGCCGTCTTGGGAGCCTGTCTCTGAACCTTCATCTCTTTCCGTCTCTGTCTCTCCTGACCCCGGCCTGCCGTCCCTTCCTCTGGCCCCGGCCTCTCACGGGTGGGTGCTCTGGCTGTGGCCCTGGCTGACGAGCTTGCGCCGGCCGGCTGTCTCACTTGGCGTGGGCGCCGCGAGTGTGTCTGTGTGCCTGTCCGTGTGGCTGCACGTCGCTCGTCTGCACCCTCAGCAAGGTCTTGTGCTTGGAGGGCGGCGGGGGCAAGGGGAGGGGGCCTCGGTGGGGCGAAGGGCGGGCTGACGAGCTCTGGTCGCCGGCGGGGGGCTCCAGGGGGGCACCGCGCAGGTGCCGGCAGCATGGGCGCTCAGGGCCACGGCTGGGCTGCGCCTAGGCCCGCAGGAGGCGCAGAGGACCGCGGGCCCCAGCGCGCCCCAGGCCCGGGGCAGCGAAGCGCCTTGGGAGGTGGGTGGGGGGGGGGGGGGGAGGGCGGCGGGCCCCGAGCCGGGTGGTGCCTGGAGGGTCCCAGGGTGGGAGAGCGCCAAGACCTCCGCGCCCCTCACGCCACCTCCCCCTACACGCGCCGGCAGGCACACCCGGCCGGCTGCTCCGTCCGGAAGCCCTGTGGTCCCCCGGGCCGGGCCG
>NW_017193358.1:0-9844 GCF_001704415.2 Capra hircus
GGGAAAGCCTCAGGGAAAGCCTGATACCATGATCCAATCGCCAAGAAGTGTGACACTGCTGCTACAGCTCGGGAGGAAAGCGCACGTGCATGCCCCCACTCGAGACGAGGACTGACTCCCCTGGGGAGACTTCAGAAGTACCCCAAGATCCATGTCAGCACTGTTAGGAAACCTCAGGTTCCGGCACCGACTCCACACAAAGTCTTAGGCCCGGCATCGACGGGAGAGGAATCCCGAGAGGCCCCGAGCAACTTGCATGGGGACTGTCCTTTCCTGAGTCCACCAGAGCGGGTCCCTGAGGTCCCTGTCGTAAGTCGAGAGCACCTGCCGCAACTCGAGAAAATTCAGGAGGTTCTCCCCTCCAGGCGAGATGAGGCCCATTTCCACTGAGGCATCTCGACGCTAATCACACCTAACCTCTGGAACTTGCAAAGCGTCCTTCACACCCTTCCTGCAACTCAAGAAGTTCCCCCACATACCCGTCGACACTCGAGAGGAAGTACGAGAGTCCCGCCCACATCCAGAGGAGCCCCGTTTCCGCCTCCTAGCTCGAGAGGAGGGATCCTTTCCCTGCTTGGTGGGGAAAGAATTTCCGGCGTTCCCGTTGCATCTCAAGAGGTGGTGCTCTCCACAGGAAAGGCGAGAGGAAGTCCAGGGTCGTGACACCATTCCCAGAGTCCCCCAGATGTCTCAGTCCATTCCAGGGAAACCTGTTTTCCCTGCACTGCCTCGACTTTCAAGCCCAGGGTCGACTTTCACCACGGTGGCACGTGGGACAGCCCTGTGGGAAAGCCTCGTGGGAAAGTCTGTGGGAAAGCCTCGAGGGAAAGCCACAGATCCCTTGATCCACGCGAAGGGAAGCGTGACACTGCTGCTACACGCTCGGGAGGAAAGCACACGTGCATGCCCCCACTCGAGACGAGGACTGACTCCCCCTGGGGAGACTCCAGAAGTACCCCAAGATCCATGTCAGCACTGGAGAGGAATCCTCTGGTTCTGGCACCGACTCCAAACAAGGTCTTAGGCCCAGGCATCGGACGGGAGAGGAAACCTGAGAGGCCACCGTGCAACTCGCATGGGGACTGGCATTTCCTCAGGCCAACAGAGCGTTCCCTGAGGTCCCCGTCATAGGTCGAGAGCACCTGCCGCAACTTGAGAAAATCCAGGTGGTTGTCCCTTCCAGGAGAGATGGGCCCATTTCCGCTGGGGCGTCTCGAGGCTAATCACACCTAAGCTCTGGAATTTCCCAAAGGATCCTTCACACCCTTGCTTGCAACTCAAGAAGTTCCACGACATACCCGTCTCCACTCGAGAGGAGGCACGAGAGTCCCGCCCACATCCAGAGGAGCCCCGTTTCCGACTCATAGCTCGAGAGGAGGGATCCTTTCCCAGCGTGATAGCGAAAGAATTCTCGGGAGTCACTCTCCACAGGAAAGGCGAGAGGAACTCCCTGTCATGCCACCATTCCCAGAGTCCCCCCAGATGTCTCAGTCAATTCCAGGAAATCCTGTTTTTCCCTGCACTGCCTCGACTTTCCAAGCTGGGGATCAACTCACACCATGGTGGTACGTGGGACAGCCCTGTGGGGAAAGCCTCGTGAGAAAGCCTCGAGGGAAAGCCACAGATCCCTTGATTCACGCGAAGGGAAGCGTGACACTGCTGCTACAGCTCGGGAGGAAAGCGCACGTGCATGCCCCACTCGAGACGAGGACTGACTTCCCTCGGAGACTCCAGTAGTACCCCAAGATCCATGTCAGCACTGGAGAGGAATCCTCAGGTTCCGGCACCGACTCCGTACAAGGTCTCAGACCCCGCGCATCAACGGGAGAGGAATCCCAAGAGGCCATCGAACAACTCGCATGGAGCCTGGCCTTTCCTCAGGACACCGGAGAGGGTTCCTGAGGTCCCCGTCGTAATTCTAGAGCACCTGCCACACTCGAGAAAATCCAGGAAGTTCTCCCCTCCAGGCGAGATGAGGCCCATTTCCGCTGAGGCGTCTCGAGGCTAATAACACCTAACCTCTGGAACTTCCAAAGAGTCTTTCACAGTCATGCTGCAACTCAAGAAGTTCCCCGACATACCCGTCTCCACTCAAGAGGAAGCACGAGTGTCCCGGCCACATCCAGAGGAGCTCCGTTTCCGGCTCGTAGCTCGAGATGAGCGATCCTTTCCCTGATTGGTCGGGAAAGAATTCCCGGCATTCCCATCGCATCTCAAGAGGAGGCGCTCTCCAAAGGAAAGGGGAGAGGAACTGCAGGGTCGTGCCACCATTCCGAGACTCACCCAGATGTCTCAGTCCATTCCACAGGAACCTGTTTTCCCTGCACTGCCTTGGCCTTCCATGCCGAGGATCGACTCACACCACCGTCACACGTGGGACAGACCTGTTGGAAAGCCTAGTGGAAAAGACTCGAGGGAAAGCCACAGATCCCTTGGTCCAGGCATGGGGAAGCGTGACACTGCTGCTACAGCATGGGAGGAAAGGGCACGCTCATGCCCCACTCGAGACGAGGCCTGACTCCCTTGTGGAGACTCGAGAAGTACCACAAAATCCATGTCAGCACTGGAGAGGAATCCTCAGCTTCCGGCCCCGACTCCACACAAGGTCTTAGGCCCCGGCATCGACGGGAGAGGAATCACGAGAGGCCCCCTAGCAACACGCATGATGACTGGCGTTTCCTGCGGCCGCCAGAGCGGGTCCCTGAAGTCCCCGTCGTAACTCGAGAGCACCTGCTGAAACTCGGGAATATCCAGGAGCCTCTCCATTCCAGGCGACATGAGGCCCATTTCCGCTGAGGCATCTCGAGACTAACCACACCTAACCTCTGGAACTTCCAAAGGGTCCTTCACACCCTTGCTGCAACTCAAGAAGTTCCCCGACATACCCGTTCCTCTTCACATTCAGCCATAATGGTGGTGTCATCTGCATATCTAAGTTTATTGATATTTCTACCGGCAATCTTGATTCCAGCTCATGTATCTTCCATCCCAGCATTTTTCATGATGTACTCTGCATAGAAGTTAAATAAACAGGGTGACAATATACAGCCTTTGCATACTCCTTTTCCTTTTTGGAACCAGTCTGTTGTTCCATGTCCTACTCTAACTGTTGCTTCCTGACCTTCATCCAGATTTCTCAAGAGGCAGGTTAGGTGGTCTGGTATTCCCATCTCTTTCAGAATTGTGGCTAAAACAACAGTATAAGGACCTTTCCGATGTCAGGCCAAGGAATTGTGTTTCCAGTCATTGAGCCACACCTGATCACTGAGCCACAAATTCATGAATCTGTTCCTCAAGGGGGAATGATATTCTTTTTTATACAAACTTAGTTACCTGATTTATTACCTTACCTAATTGTTCCATCTGCTGTGAAATCCCACCCCCTTACTTGTGGCAAATCTGCTAACACCTGCCTCACTGTGGGAGGGGGTCTCCCATAGAAAATTTCATAAGGACAACAACTATGGGAACGTGCAGTTACCCGTAATATGAGTAAGTCTGCCGGAAGCAAGCCCATCCATGTACAGTCAGTCTCTATGATCCATTTTGAAAGTGTCTCTTCAAGAGTTTGGTTGTTTCTTTCCACCATTCCAGAACACTGGGGCCTATATGCTGTATGTAATTTCCACTGATATTTAGAGCTTCACATACCTGTTAATTAACGCGGCTGCAAAGACAGGGCCATTGTCGGATTCTATACTGGTTGGAAACCCAAGTCTGGGAATTATTTCTCAAATCAGCGAGCTACTTCGTTTTCTTTTTCAGATCAGGTAGGGAAGGCCTCTGCCCAACCGGAGAAGGTACCTACTATTCTAGTAAGTTATGATAACAGGTGACTGCCTTTGCTTCCCCGAAGGACACTCGCTTTCCCTGTATCCTGAGAACTCCACGTCTCAGCCAGTTGGAAAAGCGCTTCTTGGAGGTCATTATTCAGGGCAATTTCCCCTGGAGCCCGGGCCATAGGGAGCGGCTCCACACTCCCAGGGAAAGGCAGAGCCACAGCCACACATCTGTCCCATCCCCTTTGCTCTGTAGGAGAGCTCTAGTGAGCCTAGGTCTGTCAGGAAAATTCTTGGCTCCTATGGGGACACATTCTATGTGTGAAACTGCATCCAGGACCTAGGGGCCACAGGGCGCCTGTTTCTCTCGGGGGCAGAGGGGTGGGGGGCCTGAAGCAGTGCGGCCCAGCAACAGCTTCCACATCCATCCAATTGCTCTTTTCTTACCTCTGATAGAACTAGCTTTGTTCCAGCCTTTGGCCAATTTGGAGGCAAGCGGGCCCCACTTCCTCCCCAAGGAGGCATGGGACCTACTTTGAGTGGAAAGGCCCCTCACGGAGCTGAACCCAGGAAGGCACCCAGTCATGTCTGACACATTCCTGCATCCTGCTTCTTTCATGAGCAATACCGCTATAAGCTAGGAATGTCTTTCCAAGGCTCAGAAAGGACAGGGGAGATGCATGGTGCTGCCTCTGGAATTTCGGTCCTCTGAGCAGACCTGGAGGTCTCCCCTTGAAGAAGCTAACCAGTTTCTTCCAAATACAGGCTTGCAAACACACACTGGGTGGCTGCCTCTTCTTCCCTGTAGGACGATCACTTTCCCCGCATCCTGTGAACTCTGCATCACAGCCTGCTGGAAAAGCGCTTCTTGGAGGTCATTTTTCAGGGACAATTTTCCCTGGAGCCCGGGGCCATAGGGAGGGCCCCATGCTCGCTGGGAAAGGCAGAGTCACATCCACAGTCTGTTCTACCCCTTTTGCCCTGTAGGAGAGCTCTAGTGAGCCTAGGTCTGTCAGGAAAATTCTTGGCCTCCTATGGGGACACACCCTGTGTGTTAACCTGCATATCGGACCTAGGGGCCACAGGGCGCCTGTTCCTCTCGGGGGGGACCCTGAAGTGGTGCGGCCCAGCAACAGCCTGAACATCCATCCGATTGCTCTTTTCTTCCTTCTGATAGAGCTAGCTTTGCTTCTCGCTTTGGCATTTCGGAAGCCAGGGGGAGCCCCACCGCTGTTGTCCTGGGGTCTATTGGAGGTACCGGGTCTATTGGACCCCAGCATGGCACTCGACCCCCTCAGACACACTCCCGCAGCCTCCTTCCCCATGGGCAGGACTGTTCTGACCTAGGAATGTGTTCCCAAGGCTCAGAAAATGCAGGGAGACACACGGCCCTGACTCTGGAACTGAGGCCGTTGGAGCAGGCCTGGAGGTCTGACGTCTGAGACGCCCAAACACTTGCTGCAAGATACAGGTGTGAAAACACACTCTCTGGGGCTGCCTTTCCTTCCTCCAAGGAAGAGAGCTTTTCCAGTCTCCTCCGTGCTGAGTCATACAAGGCTGCAAAGGTCTGGCTTAGAGGGCATTTCTCAGCGGCAATGGCCCCTGAGGCCCTGCACCCAGGAGGGATCCTACCCTCCCAGGGGAAGTCAAAGCAACCTCCAAACAGCTGTTCTCTCATGTTTCCTCTGCAGGAGGGAGCTAGTGAGCCCAGGTCTGTCTGGAACGTTCTTGGATCCTGCGGGGAAATCATCCTGGGAGCCCACCTGGATACCAGTCGTAGGGGCTAAAATTCGCATTTTCCTTCCTTGGAGCCCTAACGCAGTACAGCCTAGCAACTGCTTGAAAATCCATCCTGTTGCTGTTTTCTTCCCTCTGACAGAGCGAGCTTTGCTCCCCATTTTGGGATTTCAGAAGCAAGGTGGTGGCCTGCAACTCCTTGCCTGGGGTCCATTGGAGGTGCAAGGTGCCCTCGACCAGGTGACCCCAGCATGACACCTGGCCCCCTCAGACACACTCCCGCAGCCTGCTTCCCCATGGGCAGGACTGCTCTCACCTAGGAATGTGTTTGCAAGGCCAGGAAACTGCAGGGAGACACAAGACCCTGATTCTGGCATTGAGTCTGTTGGAACAGGCCTGCAGGTCTTCTGTCTAACAAGCCAAAACACTTGCTGCAAGATACAGGCCTGAAAACACACTCTTGGGCTGCCTTTCCTTCCTCCAAGGAAGAGAGTTTTCTCAGACTCCTGTGGGCTGAGAGCCACACAGGGCTGAAAAGCACTTGCTGGGAGATTCTTTTTCATTGGCCATGGCCCCTGAGGCCCTGTGCTCAGGGAGGGCTCCCTCCCTCCCAGGGAAAGTCAAAGGAAGCTCCAAACGGCTGTTCAATCATGTTTCTGAGAGAGTCATTGCCAAGGCAGGTTTCTAAGAAGTTCAAGGGTCCCCAAGGAGAGAGGGGTCTAGAATTCTCAAGGAGGAAGAAAGGACAAACTGTTTTCCCCTCTACATTCCTTAGGATTATATAACAATCATGCATCCTTCTTGAGGACGGTCTCTGGAAAAAACCTCCTGGCTAATCCTGTTATCTTAAAATGTCAATTATGGGAGTAGGTCTAGTGAGTCTTTACAACCTCCAGACATTCTTTTGTTCGTTGTCATAACTTATTGGAGAGTATATAACTCCATTACCAACACTAGCAAGGGGGTACGCTTTCTGCCCCTTGTGATGTCTCTGTCAGAAGCTTTCTCTATCTCCTTTATCCTTTAATAAAACTCTATTGCACAAAAGCTCTGAGCAATCAAGCCTCGTCTTGGGCCCTGGATTGAATTCTTCTCCTCCATAAGCCAAGAATCCCAGCATCTTTTCGTGGTTCAGCAACAATATTTCATTTCCTCTGCAGGAGAGAGCTAGTGAGCTTAGGTCTGTCTGGAACATTCTTGGATCCTGTGGGGAAAATATCCTGTGCACACATCTGGATACTGGGCCTAGAGGCCAAAATTTGCATTTCTTTCCCGGGGAGCCCTAACGTGGTGTGACTTAGCAACTGCTTTGAAAATCCATCCCATTGCTGTTTTCCTCCTTCTGACAGAGCTAGCTTTGTTCCCTGCTTTGGGATATCTCAACCGAAGGGCCGATCCATAGCTACTCGCCTGGGGGCCCATTGGATGTGCAAGGTGCCCTCGACTAGGTGACCCTAGCATGGCACTCAGCCCGCTCAGACACACTCCCGAGGCTTCTTTCTCATGGGAAGCACTGCTCCAACCTAGGAATGTGTCTGCAATGCTTGGAAAGTGCAGTGAGACACACAGCCCTGACTCTGCAATTGAGGCCCTCAGAGCAAGCCTGCAGCTCTGATGTCTGAGAAGCAAAACACTTGCTGCAAAGAGAGGCCTGAAAACACACTCTCTGTGGATGACTTTCCTTCCTCTAAGGAAGATAGTTTTCCCAGTCTCCTGCTTCCTGAATGTCACACAGCTGGAATGCGCTTGCTTGGAGGTCGTGATTCAGTGGCAATGACCCCTGAGGCCCTTTGCCCAGGGAGGGCTCCCACACTCACAGGCAAATCAAAGCAACTTCCAAGTGAGTCAGCTCTTCACATCAAATGGCCACAGTATTGGAGTTTCAGGTTCAGTATTAGTCCTTCCAATGTATATTCAGACCTGATTTCCTTTAGGATGGAGTGGTTGCGTCTCCTTGTAATCTAAGCGACCTACAAGCATCTTCTCCAACACCACAGTTCAAAAGCATCCAATTTTCAGCTGTCACTTTCTTTATAGTACATCTTTCATATCCATCCATTGACATATGGAAAAACCATAGCCTTGACTGGATGGATCTTTGTTGGCAAAGCAACGTCTCGGCTTTTTAATATGCTGTCTAGTTTGGTCATCACTTTTCTTCCAAGTCATAAATATGTTTTAAGTTCATGGAGGCAGCCATCACCTGCAGTGATTTCCAAGCCCCCCAAAATAGTCTGCTGCTGTTTCCAATGTTTTCCCATCTATTTGCCATGAAGTGATGAGACTGGATGCAATGATTTTAGTTTCCGAATGCTGAGCTTTAAGCTAACTTTTTCACTCTCCTCTTTCACTTTCATCAGGAGACTCTTTAGTTCTTATACACTTTCTGCCATAAGGGTGGTGTCGTCTGCATATCTGAGATTCTTGATATTTCTCCCAGCAATCTGGATTCCAGCGTGTGCTTCCTCCAGCCCAGTGTTTCTCAATGATGTACTCTGCATATAAGTTAAATAAGCAGGCTGACAATATACAGCCTTGACATATTCCTTTTCCTATTTAGAACCAGTCTGTTGTTCCATGTCCAGTTCGAACTGTTTCTTCCTGGACCTGCATACAGGTTTCTCAAGAGACAGGTCAGGTGGTCTGGTATTCCCATCTCTTTCAGAATTTTTCCCAGTTTATTGTGATCCACACAGTCAAAGGCTTTGGCATAGTCAATAAAGCCAGAAATAGATGTCTTTTTTTCTGGAACTCTCTTGCTTTTTCAATGATCCAGTGGATGTTGCAGTTTGATCTCTGGTTTCTCTGCATTTTTTTAAATCCCTCTTGAACATTTGGAAGTTCACAGTTCATGTGAACTTGGAGAATTTTGAGCATTACTTTACTAGTGTGTGAGATGAGTGCAATTGTGCAGCAGCTTGAATATTCTTTGTCATTGCCTTTCTTTGGGATTGGAATGAAAACTGACCTAATGACTAGGTGTTTTCAATTGCATATGCTGAAAGAACTGGCTGTGCAGTTTTGAAGAAAAAAAAATCATTTTAACCCATTTTCTCTGAAGTGCAAGGCATATCATGGCCATCCCCTGAATCATAAAGTCACCTTTTCTTTATGTAGTCATAGTTTCATGCCTAAATTATAGGCCAACTCATGCTCAAATGGACTCTGATGTCAGGGGCAGATCAACTAATAAAAAGCTTGGATTGTCCCTCTGGAGGAAAGTGAGATCTTGGTCCCACAAGAAGAATCTGAAGGGTTAAGGGAACTTGCAAGAGTGGGGGAAAGCTTAGTCCATCCTACATGTACCAAAATCTTAAATAAGGCTTATTTACTTTACCGAAGTAAAAAAACAGATGATGAAAACAATTATAAATCAATGAAAGGTAAAGAAACTCATAGTCTGTTATCAAAAATTGCATTCTAAGAAAACTTTGTGCTCTTAACCTAGAGAGGAGACTAAATTCCATCTGGTACCAGCTTACCAGAAGACAAACAAACAAACAAACAAATTATCGGTAGCTTAAAAAAAGTATATTCCATATATCTTGAAGTAGCAGTATTTCTGCAAAGGCATCAGTGTGAAACCATAGAGGACATGGTTAAAACCTGATTAAAATAGAAATTGACAATGTAATCTGGTCACTGCTGCGACTTGAAATGCTTTAATATGATAACTGGAATTATAACTGACAGCATTTGACCAGGACATATCAGATTTTCACGGATGTCACATAATTTCTAGGATATCTATATTAGGAACTGAAGGAATCTTTGAACCTAGGAAAGAAAACAACAGTCTCAAAGGCCCTTGCTGAATCATCTATCAGCAAGGAATGTCTTTGCAAGGATCGCAAAGTGAAGGGAAAATACACCGACCTGCCTCTGCAACTTCGGTCCTCTGAGCAGATCTGGAGGTCTCCCTTTGTATAAGCTAACCTGTTCCTTCCAAATAGAGGTTTGCAACACAAAACAAGTGGCCGCCTATTCTTCCCCGAAGGAGGCTCTCTTTCCCCACATCCTGCGAACTCCCTTTCCCAGCCTCCTGGAAAAGCGCTTCTTGCAGTTCCTTTCAAAAATCCTATGGACGGAGAAGCCTGGTAGGCTGCAGTCCGTGGGGTCGCTGAGGGTCAGACACGACTGAGCGACTGCACTTTCATTTTCACTTTCATGCATTGGAGAAGGAATGGCAACCCACTTACTGTTCTTGCCTGGAGAATCCCAGGGACGGGGGAGCCTAGTGGGCTACCGTCTATGGCGTCGCACAGATTGAACACGACTGAAGCAACTTAACAGCAGCAGCAGCAGCAGTTCCTTTCTAGGGGCAGTTA
>NW_017193359.1:0-9844 GCF_001704415.2 Capra hircus
TTCCCATGGGGCTTTCCCAGGAGGCTTTCCCACAGGGCTGTCCCACGTGCCACCGTGGTGTGAGTCGATCCTCGGCTTGAAAGTGAGGCAGTGTAGGGAAAACAGGTTTCCCTGGAATGGACTGAGAATTCTGAGGGACTCTGAGAATGGTGGCACGACCCTGGATTTCCTCTCGCCTTTCCCGTGGAGAGCGCCTCCTCTTGAGATGCGACGGTACGCCTGGAATTCTTTCCCGACAACGCAGGGAAAGAATCCCTCCTCTCGAGCTATGAGGCGGAAACGGGGCTCCTCTGGATGTGGGCAGGACTCTCGTGCTTCCTCTCGAGTCTTGACGGGTATGTCGGGGAACTTCTTGAGTTGCTGCAAGGGTGTGAAGGACCCTTTCGAAGTTCCGTAGGTTAGGTGTGATTAGCCTCGAGATGCCTCAGCGGAAATGGGCCTCATCTCGCCTGGAGGGAAGAACCTCCTGGATTTTCTCGAGTTGCCGCAGGTTCTCTCGACTTACGAAGGGAAACTCAGGCACCCGATTGGTGGCTCAGGAAACACCAGTCCCCAGGCGAGTTGCTCGAGGGCCTCATGGGATTCCTCTCCCGTCGATGCCGGGGCCTAAGACCTTGTGTGGATTCGGTGCCGGAAACTGAGGTTTCTTCTCCAGTGCTGACATGGACCTTGGGGGAATTCTGGAGTCTCCCCAGAGGAGTCAGTCCTCGTCTCGAGTGGGGCATGCACGTCCGCTTTCTTCCCGAGCTGTAGCAGCAGTGTCACGCATCCCTTCGCGTGGATCAAGGGATCTGTGGCTTTCCCTCGAGGCTTTCCCATCAGGCTTTTCCCACGAGGCATTCCCACAGGGCTGTCCCACGTGCCACCGTGGTGTGATGGATCCTTGGCTTGAAAGTGGAGGCAGTGCAGGGAAAACAGGTTTCCCTGGAATGGACTGAGACATCTGGGGGACTCTGGGATTGGTGGCACGACCCTGGAGTTCCTCTCGCCTTTCCTGTGGAGAGCGCCTCCTCTTGAGATGCGACGGGAACGCCTGGAATTCTTTCCCCGACCACTCAGGGAAAGGATCCCTCCACTCGAGCTAGGAGGCGGAAAACGGGGCTCCTCTGGATGTGGGCGGGTCTCTCGTGCTTCCTCTCGAGTGGAGACGGGTATGTCGGAACTTCTTGAGTTGCAGCTAGGGTGTGAAGGACCCTTCGGATGTTCCAGAGGTTAGGTGTGATTAGCCTCGAGACGTCAGCGGAAATGGGCCTCATCTCGCCTGGAGGGGAGAACCTCCTGGATTTTCTCGAGTTGCAGCAGGTACTCTCGACTTACAACGGGGACCTCAGGGACCCGCTCTGGTGGCCTCAGGAAAGGCCAGTCCCCATGCGAGTTTGCTCGGGGCCTCTCGGGTTTCCTCTCCCATCGATGCCGGGGCCTAAGACCTTGTGTGGAGTCGCTGTCGGAACCTGAGGATTGCTATCCACTGCTGACATGGATCTTGGGTTACTTCTGGAGTTTCCCCATGGGAGTCAGTCCGCGTCGCGAGTGGGGGCATGCACATGTGCTTTCCTCCCGAGCTGTAGCAGCAGTGTCACGCTTCCCTTCACGTGTATCAAGGGATCTGTGGCTTTCCCTCGAGTCTTTCCACGAGGCTTTCCCACGAGGCTTTCCACGAGGCTTTCCACGAGGCTTTCCCACAGGTCTGTCCCACGTGCCACCGTGGTGTGAGTCGATCCTCGGCTTGAAAGTCGAGGCAATGCAGGGAAAACAAGTTTCCCTGAATGGACTGAACATCTGGGGGACTCTGGGAATGGTGGCACGACCCTGGAGTTCCTCTCGCCTTTCCTATGGAGAGCGTCTCCTCTTGAGAAGCGACGGCAATGCCAGGAATTCTTTCCCGAACACGCAGGGAAAGGATCCCTCCTCTCGAGCTAGGAGGCGGAAACGGGGCTCCTCTGGACGTGGTCGGGACTCTCGTGCTTCCTCTCGAGTGGAGACGGGTATGTCGGGGAACTTCTTGATTTGCAGCATGGGTGTGAAGGACCCTTTGGAAGTTCCAAATGTTAGATGAGATTAGCCTCGAGCCCCCTCAGCGGAAATGGGCCTCATCTCGCCTGGAGGGGAGAACCTCCTGGATTTTCTCGAGTTGTGGCAGGTGCTCTTGACTTACGACGGGGACCTCAGGGACCCGCTCTGGTGGCCTCAGGAAAGGCCAGTCCCCAAGCGAGTTGCTCGGGGGCCTCTCGGGTTTCTCTCCCGTCGATGCCGGGCCTAACCTTGTGTGGAGTCGGTGCCGGAACCTGAGTATTCCTCTCCAGTGCTAACATGGATCTTGGGGAACTTCTGGAGTCTCCCCAGGGGAGTCAGTCCTCGGCTCGAGTGGGGGAATGCACGTGCGCTTTCCTCCCGAGCTGTAGCAGCAGTGTCACGCTTCCCTTCGCGTGGATCAAGGGATCTGTGGCTTTCCCTCGAGGCTTTCCCATGAGGCTTTCCCAGGAGGCTTTCCCACAGGGCTGTCCCACGTGCCACCGTGGTGTGAGTCGATCCTCAGCTTGAAAGTCGAGGCAGTGCAGGGAAAACAGGTTTCCCTGGAATGGACTGAGAATTCTGAGGGACTCTGGGAATGGTGGCACGACCCTGGATTTCCTCTCGCCTTTCCCGTGGAGAGCACCTCCTCTTGAGATGCGACGGGTACGCCTGGAATTCTTTCCGACAACGCAGGGAAAGAATCCCTCCTCTCGAGCTATGAGGCGGAAACGGGGCTCCTCTGGATGTGGGCAGGACTCTCGTGCTTCCTCTCGAGTCGAGACGGGTATGTCGGGGAACTTCTTGAGTTGCTGCAAGGGTGTGAAGGACCCTTTCGAAGTTCCGTAGGTTAGGTGTGATTAGCCTCGAGATGCCTCAGCGGAAATGGGCCTCATCTCGCCTGGAGGGGAGAACCTCCTGGATTTTCTCGAGTTGCCGCAGGTTCTCTCGACTTACGAAGGGAAACTCAGGCACCCGATTGGTGGCTCAGGAAACACCAGTCCCCAGGCGAGTTGCTCGAGGGCCTCATGGGATTCCTCTCCCGTCGATGCCGGGGCCTAAGACCTTGTGTGGATTCGGTGCCGGAAACTGAGGTTTCTTCTCCAGTGCTGACATGGACCTTGGGGGAATTCTGGAGTCTCCCCAGAGGAGTCAGTCCTCGTCTCGAGTGGGGGCATGCACGTCCGCTTTCTTCCCGAGCTGTAGCAGCAGTGTCACGCATCCCTTCGCGTGGATCAAGGGATCTGTGGCTTTCCCTCGAGGCTTTCCCATCAGGCTTTCCCACGAGGCATTCCCCACAGTCTGTCCCACGTGCCACCGTGGTGTGAGTGGATCCTTGGCTTGAAAGTGGAGGCAGTGCAGGGAAAACAGGTTTCCCTGGAATGGACTGAGACATCTGGGGGACTCTGGGATTGGTGGCACGACCCTGGAGTTCCTCTCGCCTTTCCTGTGGAGAGCGCCTCCTCTTGAGATGCGACGGGAACGCCTGGAATTCTTTCCCGACCACTCAGGGAAAGGATCCCTCCACTCGAGCTAGGAGGCGGAAACGGGGCTCCTCTGGATGTGGGCGGGTCTCTCGTGCTTCCTCTCGAGTGGAGACGGGTATGTCGGAACTTCTTGAGTTGCAGCTAGGGTGTGAAGGACCCTTCGGATGTTCCAGAGGTTAGGTGTGATTAGCCTCGAGACGCGTCAGCGGAAATGGGCCTCATCTCGCCTGGAGGGGAGAACCTCCTGGATTTTCTCGAGTTGCAGCAGGTACTCTCGACTTACAACGGGGACCTCAGGGACCCGCTCTGGTGGCCTCAGGAAAGGCCAGTCCCCATGCGAGTTGCTCGGGGCCTCTCGGGTTTCCTCTCCCATCGATGCCGGGGCCTAAGACCTTGTGTGGAGTCGCTGTCGGAACCTGAGGATTGCTATCCACTGCTGACATGGATCTTGGGTTACTTCTGGAGTTTCCCCATGGGAGTCAGTCCGCGTCGCGAGTGGGGCATGCACATGTGCTTTCCTCCCGAGCTGTAGCAGCAGTGTCACGCTTCACTTCGCGTGGATCAAGGGATCTGTGGCTTTCCCTCGAGGCTTTCCCATCAGGCTTTCCCACGAGGCATTCCCACAGGGCTGTCCCACGTGCCACCGTGGTGTGAGTGGATCCTTGGCTTGAAAGTGGAGGCAGTGCAGGGAAAACAGGTTTCCCTGGAATGGACTGAGACATCTGGGGGACTCTGGGATTGTGGCACGACCCTGGAGTTCCTCTCGCCTTTCCTGTGGAGAGCGCCTCCTCTTGAGATGCGACGGGAACGCCTGGAATTCTTTCCCGACCACTCAGGGAAAGGATCCCTCCACTCGAGCTAGGAGGCGGAAACGGGGCTCCTCTGGATGTGGGCGGGTCTCTCGTGCTTCCTCTCGAGTGGAGACGGGTATGTCGGAACTTCTTGAGTTGCAGCTAGGGTGTGAAGGACCCTTCGGATGTTCCAGAGGTTAGGTGTGATTAGCCTCGAGACGCGTCAGCGGAAATGGGCCTCATCTCGCCTGGAGGGGAGAACCTCTGGATTTTCTCGAGTTGCAGCAGGTACTCTCGACTTACAACGGGGACCTCAGGGACCCGCTCTGGTGGCCTCAGGAAAGGCCAGTCCCCATGCGAGTTGCTCGGGGGCCTCTCGGGTTTCCTCTCCCATCGATGCCGGGGCCTAAGACCTTGTGTGGAGTCGCTGTCGGAACCTGAGGATTGCTATCCACTGCTGACATGGATCTTGGGTTACTTCTGGAGTTTCCCCATGGGAGTCAGTCCGCGTCGCGAGTGGGGGCATGCACATGTGCTTTCCTCCCGAGCTGTAGCAGCAGTGTCACGCTTCACTTCGCGTGGATCAAGGGATCTGTGGCTTTCCCTCGAGGCTTTCCCATCAGGCTTTCCCACGAGGCATTCCCACAGGGCTGTCCCACGTGCCACCGTGGTGTGAGTGGATCCTTGGCTTGAAAGTGGAGGCAGTGCAGGGAAAACAGGTTTCCCTGGAATGGACTGAGACATCTGGGGACTCTGGGATTGGTGGCACGACCCTGGAGTTCCTCTCGCCTTTCCTGTGGAGAGCGCCTCCTCTTGAGATGCGACGGGAACGCCTGGAATTCTTTCCCGACCACTCAGGGAAAGGATCCCTCCACTCGAGCTAGGAGGCGGAAACGGGGCTCCTCTGATGTGGGGGGTCTCTCGTGCTTCCTCTCGAGTGGAGACGGGTATGTCGGAACTTCTTGAGTTGCAGCTAGGGTGTGAAGGACCCTTCGGATGTTCGAGAGGTTAGGTGTGATTAGCCTCGAGACGCGTCAGCGGAAATGGGCCTCATCTCGCCTGGAGGGGAGAACCTCCTGGATTTTCTCGAGTTGCAGCAGGTACTCTCGACTTACAACTGGGACCTCAGGGACCCGCTCTGGTGGCCTCAGGAAAGGCCAGTCCCCATGCGAGTTGCTCGGGGGCCTCTCGGGTTTCCTCTCCCATCGATGCGGGGCCTAAGACCTTGTGTGGAGTCGCTGTCGGAACCTGAGGATTGCTATCCACTGCTGACATGGATCTTGGGTTACTTCTGGAGTTTCCCCATGGGAGTCAGTCCGCGTCGCGAGTGGGGGCATGAACATGTGCTTTCCTCCCGAGCTGTAGCAGCAGTGTCACGCTTCACTTCGCGTGGATCAAGGGATCTGTGGATTTCCCTCGAGGCTTTCCCACAAGTCTTTCCCACGAGGCTTTCCCACAGGGCTATCCCACGTGCCACCCAGGTGTTAGTCGATGTTCGGCTTGAAAGTCGAGGCAGTGCAGGGAAAACAGGTTTCCCTGGAATGGAGTGAGTCATCTGGGGAACTCTGTGAATGTGGCACGACCCTGGAGTTCCTCTCGCCTTTCCTGTGGAGAGCGCCTCCTCTTGAGATGCGACGGGAATGCCGGGAATTCTTTCCTGACCATGCAGGGAAAGGATCACTTCTCTCGAGATAGCAGGGGGAAACGGGGCTCCTCTGGATGTGGGCTGGACTCTCGTGCTTCCTCTCGAGTGGAGACGGGTATATCGGGAACTTCTTGAGTTGCAGCAAGGGTGTGAAGGACCCTTTGGACCTTCCAGAGGTTAATTGCGAATAGCCTCGAGACGCCTCAGCGGAAATGGGCCTCATCTCGCCTGGAGGGGAGAACCTCCTGGATTTTCTCGAGTTACTGCAGGTGCTCTCGACTTACGACGGGACCTCAGGGACCCGGTCAGGTGGCCTCAGGAAAGGCCAGTCCCCATGCAAGGTGCTCGGGGCCTCTCGGGATTCCTCTCCCGTCGATGCCGGGGCCTAAGATCTTGTGTGGAGTCGGTGCCGGAACCTGAGGATTCCTCTCCAGTGCTGACATGGATTTTGGGGGACTTCTGGAGTCTCCACAGGGGAGTCAGTCCTCGTCTCGAGTGGGGGCATGCCCGTGCGCTTTCCTCCCGAGCTGTAGCAGCAGTGTCACGCTTCCCTTCGCGTGGATCAACGGATCTTTGGCTTTCCCTCGAGGCTTTCCCACGAGGCTTTCCCACAGGGCTGTCGCACGTGCCACCGTGGTGTGAGTCGATCCTCGGCTTGAATGTCGAGGCAGTGCTGGGAAAACAGTTTTCCCTGGAATGGACTGAGACATCCAGGGAAACTCTGGGAATGGTGGCACGACCCTGAAGTTCCTCTTGCCTTTCCTGTGGAGAGCGCCTCCTCTTGAGATGCAACGGGAACGCCGGGAATTCTTTCCCGACCACGCAGGGAAAAGATCCCTCCTCTCGAGCTAGGAGGCGAAAACGGGGCTCCTCTGGATGTGGGCGGGACTCTCGTGCATCCTCTCGAGTGGAGACGGGTATGTCGGGGAACTTCTTGAGTTGCAGCATGGGTGTGAAGGACCCTTTGGAAGTTCCAGAGGTTAGGTGTGATTACCCTCGAGACGCCTCAGCGGAAATGGGCCTCATCTCGCCTGGAGGGAGCACCTCCTGGATTTTCTCGAGTTGTGGCAGGTGCTCTCGACTTACGACGGGGACCTCAGGGACCCGCTTTGGTGGCCTCAGGAAAGGCCAGTCCCCATGCGAGTTGCTCGGGAGCCTCTTGTGATGTCTCTCCCTCTCCAGTGCTGTCTTGGATCTTGACTGGCCTTTCCTGAGGCCACCAGAGCGGGTCCCTGCGGTCCCCGTCGTAAGTGGAGAGCACCTGCCGCAACTGGAGAAAATCAAGGATGTTCTCCCCTCCAGGCAAAATGAAGCCTATTTCCCTGACACATCTCAAGGCTAAGCACACTTAAACTCTGGAACTTCCAAAGGGTCCTTCACACCCTTGCTGCAAATCAAGAAGTTCCCCGACATACCCGTCTCCACTCAAGAGGAAGCACGATAGTTCCGCCCACATCCAGAGGAGCCCCGTTTCCGCCTCATAGCTCGAGAGGAGGGATCCTTTCCCTGCGAGGTCGGAAAAGAATTACCGGCGTTCCTGTCGCATCTCAAGAGGAGGCACTCTCCACAGGAAAGTCGAGAGGAACTCCAGGGACATGCCACCATTCTCCGAGTCCCCCAGATGTCTCAGTCCATTCCACAGGAACCTGTTTTCCCTGCACTGCCTTGGCTTCATGCCGAGGATCGACTCACACCACCGTCACACGTGGGACAGCCCTGTGGGAAAGCCTAGTGGGAAAGACTCGAGGGAAAGCCACAGATCCCTTGGTCCAGGCATGGGGAAGCGTGACACTGCTGCTACAGCATGGGAGGAAAGGGCACGCTCATGCCCCCACTCGAGACGAGGCCTGACTCCCTTGTGGAGACTCGAGAAGTACCACAAAATCCATGTCAGCACTGGAGAGGAATCCTCAGCTTCCGGCCCCGACTGCACACAAGTCTTAGGCCCGGCATCGACGGGAGAGGAATCACGAGAGGCCCCCTAGCAACACGCATGATGACTGGCGTTTCCTGCGGCCGCCAGAGCGGGTCCCTGAAGTCCCCGTCGTAACTCGAGAGCACCTGCTGAAACTCGGGAATATCCAGGAGCCTCTCCATTCCAGGCGACATGAGGCCCATTTCCGCTGAGGCATCTCGAGACTAACCACACCTAACCTCTGGAACTTCCAAAGGTTCCTTCACACCCTTGCTGCAACTCAAGAAGTTCCCCGACATACCCGTTCCTCTTCACATTCAGCCATAATGGTGGTGTCATCTGCATATCTAAGTTTATTGATATTTCTACTGGCAATCTTGATTCCAGCTCATGTATCTTCCATCCCAGCATTTTTCATGATGTACTCTGCATATAAGTTAAATAAACAGGGTGACAATATACAGCCTTTGCATACTCCTTTTCCTTTTTGGAACCTGTCTGTTGTTCCATGTCCTACTCTAACTGTTGCTTCCTGACCTTCATCCAGATTTCTCAAGAGGCAGGTTAGGTGGTCTGGTATTCCCATCTCTTTCAGAATTGTGGCTAAAACAACAGTATAAGGACCTTTCCGATGTCAGGCCAAGGAATTGTGTTTCCAGTCATTGAGCCACACCTGATCACTGAGCACAAATTCATGAATCTGTTCCTCAAGGGGAATGATATTCTTTTTTATACAAACTTAGTTACCTGATTTATTAGCTTACCTAATTGTTCCATCTGCTGTGAAATCCCACCCCCTTACTTGTGGCAAATCTGCTAACACCTGCCTCACTGTGGGAGGGGGTCTCCCATAGAAAATTTCATAAGGACAACAACTATGGGAACGTGCAGTTACCCGTAATATGAGTAAATCTGCCGGAAGCAAGCCCATCCATGTACAGTCAGTCTCTATGATCCATTTTGAAAGTGTCTCTTCAAGAGTTTGGTTGTTTCCTTCCACCATTCCAGAACACTGGGGCCTATATGCTGTATGTAATTTCCACTGATATTTAGAGCTTCACATACCTGTTAATTAACGCGGCTACAAAGACAGGGCCATTGTCGGATTCTATACTGGTTGGAAACCCAAGTCTGGGAATTATTTCTCAAATCAGCGAGCTACTTCGTTTTCTTTTTCAGATCAGGTAGGGAAGGCCTCTGCCCAACCGGAGAAGGTACCTACTATTCTAGTAAGTAATGATAAGAGGTGACTGCCTTTGCTTCCCCGAAGGACACTCGCTTTCCCTGCATCCTGAGAACTCCACGTCTCAGCCAGTTGGAAAAGCGCTTCTTGGAGGTCATTATTCAGGGGCAATTTCCCCTGGAGCCCGGGGCCATAGGGAGCGGCTCCACACTCCCAGGGAAAGGCAGAGCCACAGCCACACATCTGTCCCATCCCCTTTGCTCTGTAGGAGAGCTCTAGTGAGCCTAGGTCTGTCAGGAAAATTCTTGGCTCCTATGGGGACACATTCTATGTGTGAAACTGCATCCAGGACCTAGGGGCCACAGGGCGCCTGTTTCTCTCTCGGGGCGGAGGGTGGGGGCCTGAAGCAGCGGCCCCCAGCAACAGCTTCCACATCCATCCAATTGCTCTTTTCTTACCTCTGATAGAACTAGCTTTGTTCCAGCCTTTGGCAATTTGGAGGCAAGCGGGCCCCACTTCCTCCCCAAGGAGGCATGGGACCTAATTTGAGTGGAAAGGCCCCTCACGGAGCTGAACCCAGGAAGGCACCCAGTCATGTCTGACACATTCCTGCATCCTGCTTCTTCATGAGCAATACCGCTATAAGCTAGGAATGTCTTTTCAAGGCTCAGAAAGGACAGGGGAGATGCATGGTGCTGCCTCTGGAATTTCGGTCCTCTGAGCAGACCTGGAGGTCTCCCCTTGAAGAAGCTAACCAGTTTCTTCCAAATACAGGCTTGCAAACACACACTTGGGGGTGGCTGCCTTCTTCTT
>NW_017193360.1:0-9843 GCF_001704415.2 Capra hircus
GCCCTGCCCTTGAACTTGACTTGACCCTTGACCTTGAACTTTGAACTTGAACTTGAACTTGACTTGACCTTGACTTGAACTTGAACTTGAACTTGACCTTGAACTTGAACTTGAACCTTGACTTTGAACTTTGAACTTGAACCTTGACTTTTGAACTTGACTTGAACTTGACTTTGAATTGACTTGACATTGAACTTGAACTTGACCTTGAACTTGAACTTGAACTTGACCTTGAACTTCAACTTGAACTTTCCTTGACCTTGAACTTAACTTAAACTTGAACTTGACTTGACCTTGACTTGAACTTGACTTGACCTTGACTTGAACTTGACCCTGAACTTGACCTGACCTTGAACTTGAAGTTGACCTTGAACTTGAACTTCAACTTGACTTGAACTTGAACTTGAACTTGACTTGAACTTGAACTTGACTTGAACTTGAACTTGACCTTGACCTTGACCAACAACGGAGACCTCGAGATTTGCTCAGAGCACCGGAGGTCCAGAAGCAGGGCCTGTATCTCCCCTTCCCTTTGTGATCATTGCAAAGACATTCCTAGCTGATAGCGGGAGTGCCCCTGAAGAAGCAAGCAGTGGGGAGTGTGTTTGACACGACTGTGTGCCTTCCTGGCCTCAGCTCCACAAGGGGCCTTTCCTCTCGAAGTAGGCCCATGTCCCCTTGGGAGGGTGTCATGCCTCTTTTCTCCTCACTGCCAAAGGGTGGAGCCAAGCTCGCTCTGTCAGAGGTACAAAAACAGCAATTGATTGGATTTTCAAGCTCTTGCTAGGCTGCACCCTTTCAGGGCCCACTTTACTGAAACAGGTGCTCTGTGGCCCCTGGTTGGGTATGCAGGTTCACAAACAGGGTGAGATCCTGTCCAAGCCAAGAATTTTCCTGAAAGACCTAGGCTCACTAGAGCTCTCCTCCAGAGCAAAGGGGATAGAGGAGATGTATGGAGGAGTCTTTGCCTTTCCCTGTGAGTGTGGGGCTACTCCCTACGGCCCAAGCTCAGGGATAACTGCCTCTAAGAAAGGAATGGCAAGAAGCGCTATTCTTGGAGGTTGGGACAGGGAGTTCGCAGCATGTGGGGAAAGAAAGACTTCTTCGGGGAAGAAGAGGCAACCACCGGGGGTGTGTTTGCAAGCCTCTATTTGGAAGGAACAGGTTTGCTTATACATCTCAAGACCTCCAGATCTGCTCAGAGGACTGAAGTTCCAGAGACAGGGCCATGTATCTCCCCTTCCCTTTGAGATCCTTGCAAAAGACATTCCTAGCAGATCGTGGAGTGCCCATGAAGAAGCAAGCAGCGGGAGTGTGCTTGACATCACTGGCTGCCTACCTGGGCTCAGCTCCTCAAGGGCCTTTCTCTCCTGGTAGGCCCTATGTCCCCTTTGGGAGAGGGTGGTGCCTCTTCCCTCCACACTGCCAAAGGGTGGAGGTGGAGCAAACTCGTTCTCTCCGAGGTAAAAAAAAAAAAAAAAAAATTGGATGGATTTTTAAGCTCTTGCTATGCTGCACCCCTCCAGGACCCACTCGAGCAAAACAGGTGCCTGTGGCCCTAGGTCGGGTATGCAGGTTCACACACTGGGTGGGATCCCGTCAAAGCCAAGAATTTTCCTGACAGACCTAGGCTCACTAGAGCTCTCCTCCAGAGGAAGGGGACAGAAAAGACGTGTGTGTGGAGGTGGCTCTGCCTTTCCAGGTCCCAATCTCAGGGATAACTGCCCCTAAGAAAGGAACTGCTGCTGCTGCTGCTGCTAAGTTGCTTCAGTCGTGTTCGACTCTGTGCGACGCCATAGACGGTAGCCCACTAGGCTCCCCCGTCCCTGGGATTCTCCAGGCAAGAACAGTAAGTGGGTTGCCATTGCCTTCTCCAATGCATGAAAGTGAAAATGAAAGTGCAGTCGCTCAGTCGCGTCCGACCCTCAGCGACCCCACGGACTGCAGCCTACCAGGCTTCTCCGTCCATAGGATTTTCTGAAAGGAACTGCAAGAAGCGCTTTTCCAGGAGGCTGGGAAAGGGAGTTCGCAGGATGTGGGGAAAGAGAGCCTCCTTCGAGGAAGAATAGGCGGCCACTTGTTTTGTGTTGCAAACCTCTATTTGGAAGGAACAGGTTAGCTTATACAAAGGGAGACCTCCAGATCTGCTCAGAGGACCAAAGTTGCAGAGGCAGGTCGGTGTATTTTCCCTTCACTTTGCGATCCTTGCAAAGACATTCCTTGCTGATAGATGATTCAGCAAGGGCCTTTGAGACTGTTGTTTTCTTTCCTAGGTTCAAAGATTCCTTCAGTTCCTAATATAGATATCCTAGAAATTATCTGACATCCGTGAAAATCTGATATGTCCTGGTCAAATGCTGTCAGTTATAATTCCAGTTATCATATAAAGCATTTCAAGTCGCAGCAGTGACCAGATTACATTGTCAATTTCTATTTAATCAGGTTTTAACCATGTCCTCTATGGTTTCACACTGATGCCTTTGCAGAAATACTGCTACTTCAAGATATATGGAATATACTTTTTTTAAGCTTACCGATAATTTGTTTGTTTGTTTGTTTGTCTTCTGGTAAGCTGGTACCAGATGGAATTTAGTCTCCTCTCTAGGTTAAGAGAACAAAGTTTTCTTAGAATGCAATTTTTGATAACAGACTATGGATTTCTTTACCTTTCATTGATTTATAATTGTTTTCATCATCTGTTTTTTTTACTTCGGTAAAGTAAATAAGCCTTATTTAAGATTTTGGTACATGTAGGATGGACTAAGCTTTCCCCACTCTTGCAAGTTCCCTTAACCCTTCAGATTCTTCTCGTGGGACAAAGATCTCACTTTCCTCCAGAGGGACAATCCAAGCTTTTTATTAGTTGATCTGCCCCTGACATCAGAGTCCATTTGAGCACGAGTTGGCCTATAATTTAGGCATGAAACTATGACTACATAAAGAAAAGGTGACTTTATGATTCAGGGATGGCCATGATATGCCTTGCACTTCAGAGAAAATGGGTTAAAATGATTTTTTTTTCTTCAAAAACTGCACAGCCAGTTCTTTCAGCATATGCAATTGAAAACATCTAGTCATTAGGTCAGTTTTCATTCCAATCCCAAAGAAAGGCAATGACAAAGAATATTCAAGCTGCTGCACAATTGCACTCATCTCACACACTAGTAAAGTAATGCTCAAAATTCTCCAAGTTCACATGAACTGTGAACTTCCAAATGTTCAAGAGGGATTTAAAACATGCAGAGAAACCAGAGATCAAACTGCCAACATCCACTGGATCATTGAAAAAGCAAGAGAGTTCCAGAAAAAAAGACATCTATTTCTGCTTTATTGACTATGCCAAAGCCTTTGACTGTGTGGATCACAATAAACTGGGAAAAATTCTGAAAGAGATGGGAATACCAGACCACCTGACCTGTCTCTTGAGAAACCTGTATGCAGGTCAGGAAGAAACAGTTCGAACTGGACATGGAACAACAGACTGGTTCTAACTAGGAAAAGGAATATGTCAAGGCTCTATATTGTCACCCTGCTTATTTAACTTATATGCAAACTACATCATGAGAAACACTGGGCTGGAGGAAGCACATGCTGGAATCCAGATTGCTGGGAGAAATATCAATAATCTCAGATATGCAGATGACACCACCCTTATGGCAGAAAGTGAAGAAGAACTAAAGAGTCTCCAGATGAAAGTGAAAGAGGAGAGTGAAAAAGTTAGCTTAAAGCTCAGCATTCAGAAAACTAAAATCATTGCATCCAGTCTCATCACTTCATGGCAAATAGATGGGAAAACAGAGGTCAGGAGTTCCAGAGGTCAAGTGTGATTAGCCTCGAGACACCTCAGTGGAAACGGGCCTCATCTCGCCTGGGGAGAACCTCCTGGATTTTACCGAGTTGCGGCAGGTGCTCTTGACTTACGACGGGGACCTCATGGACCCACTCTGGTGACCTCAGGAAAGGCCAGTCCCCATGCGAGTTGCTAGAGGGTCTGTCGCTGTTCCTCTCCCGTCGATGCCAGGGCCTAAGACCTTCTGTGGAGTCGGGGCCGGAACCTGAGGATTCCTCTCCAGGGCTGACATGCATCTTGGGGTATTTCTGGATTCTCCCCAGGGGAGTCAGTTCTCGTGTCGAGTAGGGGCATGCACGTGCGCTTTCCTCCCTTGCTGTAGCAGCAGTGTCACGCTTCCCGTCGCGTGGATCAAGGGATCTGTGGCTTTCCCCGAGGCTGTCCCACGAGGCTTTCCCACAGGGCTGTCCCACGTGTCACCGTGGTGTGAGTCGATCCTCGGCATGAAAGTCGAGGCAGTGCTGGGAAAACAGGTTTCCCTGGAATGGACTGAGACATCTGGGGGACTCGTTGAATGGTGGCACGACCCTGGAGTTCCTCTCGCCTTTCCTATGGAGAGCGCCTCCACTTGAGATGCGTCGGGAACGCCGGGAATTTTTTCCCGACCACGCAGGGAAAGGATCCCTCCTCTCGAGCTAGGAGGCAGAAACGGGGCCCTCTGGATGAGGGCGGGGCACTCGTGCTTCCTCTCGAGTGGAGACGGGTATGTCGGGGAACTTCTTGAGTTGCAGCAAGGTTGTGAAAGACCCCTTGGAAGTTCCAGAGGTTAGATGTGATTAGCCTCGAGACGCCTCAGCGGAAATGGGCCTCATCTCGCCTGGAGGGGAGAACCTCCTGGATTTTCTCGAGTTGCGGCAGGTGCTCTCGACTTACGACGGGGACCTCAGGACCAGACTGGTGGCTTCAAGAAAGGCCAGTCCCCATGTGCGTTGCTCGGGGGCCTCTTGGGATTACTCTCCTGTCGATGCCGGGCCTAAGACCTTGTGTGGAGTCGGTGACGGAACCTGAGGATTCCTCTCCAGTGCTGACATGGATCTTGGGGTACTTCTGGAGTCTCCCAGGGGAATCAGTCCTCGTCTCGAGTGGGGCATGCACGTGCGCTTTCCTCCGAGCTGTAGCAGCAGTGTCACGCTTCCCTTGCGTGGATCATGCGATCTGTGGCTTTCCTCGAGGCTTTCCCACGAGGCTTTCCCACGAGGCTTTCCCACAGGGCTGTCCCACGTGCCACCGTGGTGTGAGTCAATCCTCGGCTTGAAAGTCGAGGCAGTGCAAGGAAAACAGGTTTCCCTCGAATGGACTGAGACATCTGGGGGACTCTGGGAAAGGTGGCACGACCCTGGAGTTCCTCTCGCCCTCCTGTGTGGAGAGCGCCTCCTCTTGAAATGCGACGGGAACGCCGGGAATTCTTTCCCGTCCACGCAGGGAAAGGATTCCTCCTCTCGAGCTAGGAGGCGGAAACGGGCTCCTCTGGATGTGGGCAGAACTCTCGTGCTTCCTCTCGAGTAGACACGGGTATGTCGGGGAATTTCCTGAGTTGCAGCAAGGGTGTGAAGGACCCTTTGGAAGTTCCAGAGGTTAGGTGTGATTAGCCTCGAGACGCCTCAGCGGAAATGGGCCTCATCTCACCTGGACGGGAGAACCTCCTGGATTTTCTCGAGTTGCGGCAGGTGCCCTCGACTTATGACGGGAACCTCAGGGACCCGCTCTGGTGGCCTCAGGAAAGGCCAGTCCCCATGCGAGTTGCTCGGGGGCCTCTTGGGATTCCTCTCCCTTCGATGCCAGGGCCTAAGACCTTGTGTGGAGTCGGTACCGAAACCTGAGGATTCGTCTCCAGTGCTGACATGGATCTTGGGGTACTTCTGCAGTCTCCCCAGGGGAGTCAGTCCTTGTCTCGAGTGGGGGCATGCACGTGCGCTTTCCTCCCGAGCTGTAGCAGCAGTTTCGCGCTTCCCCTGGCGTGGATCAAGGATCTGTGGCTTTCCCTCGAGGCTTTCCCTTGAGGTTTTCCCACGAGGCTTTCCACGAGGCTTTCCCACAGGGCTGTCCCACGTGCCACCGTGGTGTGAGTCAATCCTCCTCTTGAAAGTCGAGGCAGTGCAGGGAAAACAGGTTTCCCTGGAATGGACTGAGATATCTGGGGGTCTCTGGGAATGGTGGCATGACCCTGGAAATCCTCTCGCCTTTCCTGTGGAGAGCGCCTCCGCTTGAGATGCGACGGGAACGCAGGGAATTCTATCCCGACCTCGCAGGGAAAGGATCCCTCCTCTCGAGCTAGGAGGTGGAAACGGGGCTCCTCAGGATGTGGGGGAACTCTCGTGCTTCCTCTCGAGTGGAGACTGGTATGTCGGGGAACTTCTTGAGTTGCAGCAGGGTGTGAAGGACCTTCTGGAGTCTCTCCAGGGGAGTCAGTCCTCGTCTCGAGTGGGGGCACGCACGTGCGCTTTCCTCCCGAGCTGTAGCAGCAGTGGCGCTCTTCCCTTCGCGTGGATCAAGGGATCTGTGGCTTTCAATTGAGGCTTTCCCACGAGCCTTTCCCAGGAGGCTTTCTCACAGGGCTCTCCCACCTGCCACCGTGGTATGAGTCGATCCTCGGCTGGAAAGTCGAGGCAGTGCACGGAAAACAGGTTTCCCTGGAATGGACTGAGACATCTGGGGGACTCTGGGAATGGTGGCACGACCCTGGAGTTCCTCTCGCCTTTCCTGTGGAGAGCGCCTCCTCTTGAGATGCGACGGGAACGCGGGAATTCTTTCCCGACCACGCAGGGAAAGGATCCCTCCTCTCGAGCTAGAAGCCGGAAACGGGGCTACTCTGGATGTGGGCAGAACTCTCGTGCTTCCACTCGAGTGGAGACGGGTATGTCGGGGAACTTCTTGATTTGCAGCAAGGGTGTGGATGACTCTTTGGAAGTTCTAAAGGTTAGGTGTGATTAGCCTCGAGACGCCTCAGCGGAAATGGGCCTCATTTCGCCTAGACGGGGAACCTCCTGGATTTTCTCGAGTTGCAGCAGGTGCTCTCGACTTATGTCGGGGACCTCAGGGACCTGCTCTGGTGGCCTCAGGAAAGGCCAGTCCCCAAGCAAGTTGCTCGGGGGCCTCTAGCTAAGATCTGTGTGGAGTCGGTGCCAGAAACGGAGCATTCCTCTCCAGTGCTGACATGGATCTTGGGGTACTTCTGGAGTCTCCCCAGTCAGTCGTCTGGAAGTGGGGCATGCACGTGCGCTTTCGTCCCGAGCTGTAGCAGCAGTGTCGCGCTTCCCTTCCCGTGGATCAAGGGATCTGTGTGGCTGTCCCTCGAGGCTTTCCCACGAAACTTTCCCACGAGGCTTTCCCACGAGGCTATCCCACAGGGCTGTCCCACGTGCCACCGTGGTGTGAGTTGATCCTCGACTTGAAAGTCGAGGCAGTGCAGGGAAATCAGGTTTCCCTGGAATGGACGGAGACATCTGGTGTCTCTGGGAATGATGGCAAGACCCTGGAGTTCCTCTCGCCCTTCCTGTGGAGAGCGCCTCCTCTTGAGATGCGACGGGAACGCCGGGAATTCTTTCCCGAACACGCAGCGAAAGGATGCCTCCTCTCGAGGTAGGAGGCGGAAACCTTTGGATGTGGGCGGGGACTCTCATGCTTCCTCTCGAGTGGAGACGGGTATCGGGGAACTTCTTGTGTTGCATCAAGGGTGTAAAGGACCCTTTGGAAGTTCCAGAGGTTAGGTGTGATTTGCCTGGAGACGCCTCAGCGGAAATGGGCCTCATCTCGCTGGAGAGAACCTCCTGGATTTTCTCGATTTGCGGCAGGTGCTCTCGACTTTCCACGGGGACCTCAGGGACCCGCTCTGGTGGCCTCAGGAAAGGCCAGTCCCCATGCGAGTTGCTCAAGGGCCCCGGGATTCCGCACCCGTTGATGCCAGGGCATAAGACCTTGTGTGGAGTTAGCACCGGAACCTGAGGATTCCTCTCCAGTGCTGACATGGATCTTGGGGTACTTCTGGAGTCTCGCCAGGGGCGTCAGTCCTCGTCTTGAGTGGGGGCATGCACGTGCGCTTTCCTCCGGAGTTGTAGCGGCAGTGTCACCCTTCCCTTCGCGTGGAACAAGGGATCTGTGGCTTTCCCTCGAGGCTTTCCCTTGAGGCTTTCCCACGAGGCTTTCCCACAGGGCTGACCCACGTGCCACCGTGGTGTGAGTCGATCCTCGGTATGAAAGTCGAGGCAGTGCAGGGAAATCAGGTTTCCCTGGAAGGACTGACATCTGGGGGACTCTGGGAATGGTGCATGACCGTGGAGTTCCTCTCGCCTTTCCTGTGGAGAGCGCCTCCTCTTGAGATGCGACGGGAACGCCGGGAATTTTTAACACGCAGGGAAAGGGTCCCTCCTCTCGAGCTTGGAGTCGGAAACGGGGGTCCTTTGGATGCGGCGAGATTCTCGTGCTTCCTCTCGATTGGAGAAGGTATGTCGGGGAACATCTTGAGTTGCAACAAGGGTGTGAAAGACCCTTTGGAAGTTCCAGATTAGATGTGATTAGCCTCCAGACCCTCAGCGGAAATGGGCTTCATCTCGCCTGGGGGGAGAACCTCCTGGATTTTCTCGAGTTGCGGCAGGTGCTCTCGAATTATAATGGGGACCTCAGGGACCCGCTCTGGTGGCCTCAGGAAAGGCCAGTCCCCATGGGAGTTGCTCAGGTGCCTCTCGGGATTCCTCTCCCGTCGATGCCGGTGCCTAAGACATTGTGTGGAGTCGGTGCCGGAACCTGAGGATTCCTCTCCAGTGCTGACATGGATCTTCGGGTACTTCTGGAGTCTCCCCAGGGGAGTCAGTCCTCGTTTCGAGTGGGGGGCATGCACGTGCGCTTTCCTCCGAGCTGTAGCAGCAGTGTCACACTTCCCTTCGCGTGGATCAAGGGATCTGTGGCTTTCCCTAGAGGCTTTCCCACGAGGCTTTCCCACAGGGCTGTCCACGTGCCACCGTGCTGTGAGTCGATCCTCGGCTTGAAAGTCGAGGCAGTGCAGGGAAAACTGGTTTCCCTTGAATGGACTGAGACATCTGGGGACTCTGGGAATGGTGGCACGACCCTGGAGTTCCTCTCGCCTTTCCTGTGGAGAGCGCCTCCTCTTGAGATGCGACGGGAACGCCGGGAATTCTTTCCCGAACACGCAGGGAAAGGATCCCTCCTCTTGAGCTAGGAGCCGGAAACGGGGGCTCCTCTGGATGTGGGCGGACTCTCGTGCTTCCTCTCCAGTGGAGACGGTATGTCGGGGGAACATCTTGAGTCAGCAAGGGTGTGAAGGACCCTTTGGAAGTCCCAGATGTTAGATGTGATTAGCCTCGGACCCCTCAGCGGAAATGGGCCTCATCTCGCCTGGAGGAAGAACCTCCTGGATATTCTCGAGTTGGGGCAGGTGTTCTCGTATTATAATGGGGACCTCAGGGACCCGCTCTGGTGGCCTCAGGAAAGGCCAGTCCCCATGGCGAGTTGCACGGGGGCTCTCGGGATTACTCTCCCGTCGATGCCGGGGCCTAAGACCTTGTGTGGAGTCGTTGCCGAAACCTGATTCCTCCCAGTGCTGACATGGATCTTGGGGTACTTCTGGAGTCTCCACAGGGGAGTCAGTCCTCGTGTCGAGTGGGCATGGTGTACGTGCTTTCCTCCGAGCTGTAGCAGCAGTGTCGCGCTTACCTTCCCGTGATCAAGGGATCTGTGGCTTTCCCTCGAGGCTTTACCACTAGGCTTTCCACAGGGATGTCCCACGTGCCACCGTTGTGTCGATCTCCTCGGCTTGAACGTCGAGGCAGTGCAGGGAAAACAGGTTTCCCTGGAATGGACTGAGACATCTGGGGACTCTGGGAATGGTGGCACACGCCCTCTGCCTTTCCTGTGTGGAGAGCACCTCCTCTTGAGTTGCGACGGAAACCCTTCGAATTCTTTCCCGACACGCAGGGAAAGGAACTCTCCTCTCGAGCTAGGGAGGGGGAAACCGGGTTCCTCTGGATGTTGGCGGGCTG
>NW_017193361.1:0-21071 GCF_001704415.2 Capra hircus
GCAGTGTGCAACCCACCAGCCCCTAAGCCTCCCCAACGACGGGACCTAAGTGCAAAGGCAAGGCAGGATTGGAGCTGAGGCAAGGAAGGCACCAGTGGCGTCTCCCAGGCTCGCTCAGACAGCTCCTTCCTGGGGAGGGAAGCCTAAAAGCAAGGCAAGTCTGGGCAAGGCGAGCCCCCGGCCGAGCAGCCTCGCGCCAGAAACTCTGCCAGATCGGGGCTCTGAGCAGAGCTAGAGCTCTGCCGTACTGGAGGCGCACTTAGCTCCGTGCAAGCAGGGCTTTCCTCTTGACTGGGCTCGGCTGCCTCCTCTTCTCCCGAGGAGGCTCGCTACACTGCTGGCTGTGCTCTCGCCTATCAGGCGGGCGCGCAGGGCTCCTCCAGCAGGTCTTGCCTCAGGGGCTGCTTCCCTGAGTTGAGGCTGTGGGCGGGAACCCAGACACGCAGGATAAGGCCCCAACCACCTGCACATGTCTCTGCTGGGGAGGAGAGTGCTAGGGAACCTACGTCTCTCACACACTTTCTAGGCACCCACGGAGTCAGCCTCTGGGAGTGTGGGGATGCAAAACCCAGCCAGGGGCCCTTGGAACCTGGTGCTCTCCGTGCGGAGCTTTGTCTGGGCGGCCAAGGAACCGCTGAAGGAGCCCTGCTGTTGCCCTTCGCTTCCCTCTGACAGAGCTTTCACTGCTGGAGCCCTTGGCAGTGTGCAACCCACCAGCCCCTAAGCCCTCCTCAAGGACGCTTGGGACCTAAGTGCAAAGGCAAGGCAGGGGTAGAGCTGAAGCCAGGAAGGCGCCAGTGGCGTTTCCGAGCCTCACACAGCCTGCTCCTTCCTGGGGAGGGAGCCTTAAAGCAAGGCAAGTCTGCGCAAGGCTCGCCTATGGCAGAGCATCTTGGTGCCAGGAACTCTGCCAGATCGGGCCTCTGAACAGAGCTAGAGATCTGCCGTACTGGAGTCGCACTTAGCTTCGTGTAAGCAGGGATTTCAGCTTGACGGGGACTTGCTGCCTCCTCTTCCCCCGAGGAGGCTCGCTTCCCTGCTGGCTGTGCACTCGCCTATCGGGCGGGGGCGCAGGGCTCCTCCAGCAGGTCTTGCCTCAGGGGCTGCTTCCCCTGAGTTGGGGCTGTGGGCAGGAACCCAGACACGCAGGATCAGGCCCCAAACACCTGCACATGTCTCTGCTGGGGAGGAGAGTGCTAGGGAACCTACGTCTGTCATACACTTTCTGGGCACCCAAGGAATCAGCCTCCGTGTGTGCGGGGCTGAAAACCCCAGCCAGGGGACCTGGGAGCCTGGTGCTCTCCGTGTGGCGCTGAATCTGGGCGGCCAAGCAACCGCTGGAGGAGCCCTGCAGTTGCCCTTCCCTTCCCTCTGACAGAATTCTCACTGCTGGAGCCCTTGGCAGTGTGCAACCCACCAGCCCCTAAGCTCTCCTTAAGGAGGACTGGGACCTAAGTGCAAAGGCAAGGCAGGATTGGAGCTGAGGCAAGAAAGGCGCCAGTGGCGACTCCCAGGCTCCTGCTGCCTGCTCCTTCCTGGAGAGGCAGCCTAAAAGCAAGGCAAGTCTGGGCAAGGCTAGCCCCCGGCAGAGCAGCCTCGCGCCAGGAACTCTGCCAGATCGGGGCTCTGAGCAGAGCTAGAGCTCTGCCGTACTGGAGGCGCACTTAGCTCCGTGCAAGCAGGGCTTTCAACTTGACGGGGCTGGGCTGCCTCCTCTTCCCCCGAGGAGGCTCGCTTCCCTGCTGGCTGTGCACTCGCCTATCAGGCGGGGGCGCAGGGCTCCTCCAGCAGGTCTTGCCTCAGGGGCTGCTTCCCCTGAGTTGGGGCTGTGGGCAGGAACCCAGACACGCAGGATCAGGCCCCAAACACCTGCACATGTCTCTGCTGGGGAGGAGAGTGCTAGGGAACCTACGTCTGTCATACACTTTCTGGGCACCCAAGGAATCAGCCTCCGTGTGTGCGGGGCTGAAAACCCCAGCCAGGGGCCCTGGGAGCCTGGTGCTCTCCGGTGCGGCGCTGATTCTAGGCGGCCTAGAAACCGCTGGAGGAGCCCTGCAGTTGCCCTTCCCTTCCCTCTGACAGAGCTCTCACTGCTGAAGCCCTTGGCAGTGTGCAACCCACCACCCCCTAAGCCCTCCCCAACGACGCCTGGCACCTATGTGCAAAGGCAAGGCAGGATTGGAGCTGAGGCAAGGAAGGCACCAGTGGCGTCTCCCAGGCTCGCTCAGACAGCTCCTTCCTGGGGAGGGAGCCTAAAAGCAAGGCAAGTCTGGGCAAGGCGAGCCCCCGGCCGAGCAGCCTCGCGCCAGAAACTCTGCCAGATCGGGGCTCTGAGCAGAGCTAGAGCTCTGCCGTACTGGAGGCGCACTTAGCTCCGTGCAAGCAGGGCTTTCCTCTTGACTGGGGCTCGGCTGCCTCCTCTTCTCCCGAGGAGGCTCGCTACACTGCTGGCTGTGCTCTCGCCTATCAGGCGGGGCGCGCAGGGCTCCTCCAGCAGGTCTTGCCTCAGGGGCTGCTTCCCCTGAGTTGAGGCTGTGGGCGGGAACCCAGACACGCAGGATAAGGCCCCAACCACCTGCACATGTCTCTGCTGGGGAGGAGAGTGCTAGGGAACCTACGTCTCTCACACACTTTCTAGGCACCCACGGAGTCAGCCTCTGGGAGTGTGGGGATGCAAAACCCAGCCAGGGGCCCTTGGAACCTGGTGCTCTCCGTGCGGAGCTTTGTCTGGGCGGCCAAGGAACCGCTGAAGGAGCCCTGCTGTTGCCCTTCGCTTCCCTCTGACAGAGCTTTCACTGCTGGAGCCCTTGGCAGTGTGCAACCCACCAGCCCCTAAGCCCTCCTCAAGGACGCTTGGGACCTAAGTGCAAAGGCAAGGCAGGGATAGGAGCTGAAGCCAGGAAGGCGCCAGTGGCGTTTCCGAGGCCTCACACAGCCTGCTCCTTCCTGGGGAGGGAGCCTTAAAGCAAGGCAAGTCTGCGCAAGGCTACGCCTATGGCAGAGCATCTCGGTGCCAGGAACTCTGCCAGATCGGGGCTCTGAGCAGAGCTAGAGACTCTGCCGTACTGGAGTCGCACTTAGCTTCCGTGCAAGCAGGGATTTCAGCTTGACGGGGACTTGGCTGCCTCCTCTTCCCCCGAGGAGGCTCGCTTCCCTGCTGGCTGTGCACTCGCCTATCAGGCGGGGGCGCAGGGCTCCTCCAGCAGGTCTTGCCTCAGGGGCTGCTTCCCCTGAGTTGGGGCTGTGGGCAGGAACCCAGACACGCAGGATCAGGCCCCAAACACCTGCACATGTCTCTGCTGGGGAGGAGAGTGCTAGGGAACCTACGTCTGTCATACACTTTCTGGGCACCCAAGGAATCAGCCTCCGTGTGTGCGGGGCTGAAAACCCCAGCCAGGGGACCTGGGAGCCTGGTGCTCTCCGTGTGGCGCTGAATCTGGGCGGCCAAGCAACCGCTGGAGGAGCCCTGCAGTTGCCCTTCCCTTCCCTCTGACAGAATTCTCACTGCTGGAGCCCTTGGCAGTGTGCAACCCACCAGCCCCTAAGCTCTCCTTAAGGAGGACTGGGACCTAAGTGCAAAGGCAAGGCAGGATTGGAGCTGAGGCAAGAAAGGCGCCAGTGGCGACTCCCAGGCTCCTGCTGCCTGCTCCTTCCTGGAGAGGCAGCCTAAAAGCAAGGCAAGTCTGGGCAAGGCTAGCCCCCGGCAGAGCAGCCTCGCGCCAGGAACTCTGCCAGATCGGGGCTCTGAGCAGAGCTAGAGCTCTGCCGTACTGGAGGCGCACTTAGCTCCGTGCAAGCAGGGCTTTCAACTTGACGGGGCTGGGCTGCCTCCTCTTCCCCCGAGGAGGCTCGCTTCCCTGCTGGCTGTGCACTCGCCTATCAGGCGGGGGCGCAGGGCTCCTCCAGCAGGTCTTGCCTCAGGGGCTGCTTCCCCTGAGTTGGGGCTGTGGGCAGGAACCCAGACACGCAGGATCAGGCCCCAACCACCTGCACATGTCTCTGCTGGGGAGGAGAGTGCTAGGGAACCTACGTCTGTCATACACTTTCTGGGCACCCAAGGAATCAGCCTCCGTGTGTGCGGGGCTGAAAACCCCAGCCAGGGGCCCTGGGAGCCTGGTGCTCTCGGTGCGGCGCTGATTCTAGGCGGCCTAGAAACCGCTGGAGGAGCCCTGCAGTTGCCCTTCCCTTCCCTCTGACAGAGTTCTCACTGCTGGAGCCCTTGGCAGTGTGCAACCCACCAGCCCCTAAGCTCTCCTTAAGGAGGACTGGGACCTAAGTGCAAAGGCAAGGCAGGATTGGAGCTGAGGCAAGAAAGGCGCCAGTGGCGACTCCCAGGCTCCTGCTGCCTGCTCCTTCCTGGAGAGGCAGCCTAAAAGCAAGGCAAGACTGGGCAAGGCTAGCCCCCGGCAGAGCAGCCTCGCGCCAGGTACTCTGCCAGATCGGGGCTCTGAGCAGAGCTAGAGCTCTGCCGTACTGGAGGCGCACTTAGCTCCGTGCAAGCAGGGCTTTCCTCTTGACTGGGCTCGGCTGCCTCCTCTTCTCCCGAGGAGGCTCGCTTCCCTGCTGGCTGTGCACTCGCCAATCAGGCGGGTGCGCAGGGCTCCTCCAGCAGGTCTTGCCTCAGGGGCTGCTTCCCCTGAGTTGGGCTGTGGGCGGGAACCCAGACACGCAGGATCAGGCCCCAACCACCTGCACATGTCTCTGCTGGGGAGGAGAGTGGCGGGGAACCTACGTCTGTCACACACTTTCTAGGCACCCATGGAGTCAGCCTCTGGGTGTTCGGGGCTGCAAAACCCAGCCAGGGGCCCTTGGAACCTGGTGCTCTCCGTGTGGCGCTGAGTCTGGGCGGCCAAGCAACCGCTGAAGGAGCCCTGCTGTTGCCTTTCGATCCCTCCTACAGAACTCTAACTTCTGGAGCCCTTGGTAGTGTGCAACCCACCAGCCCCTGAGCCCTCCTCAAGGACGCTTGGGACCTAAGTGCAAAGGCAAGGCAGGGGAAGAGCTGAAGCCAGGAAGGCGCCAGTGGCGTCTCCCAGCCTCACACAGCCTGCTCCTTCCTAGGGAGGGAGCCTAAAAGCCAGGTAAGTCTGGGCAAGGCTCGCCCATGGCAGAGCAGCCTCGCGACGGGAACTCTGCCAGATCGGGGCTCTGAGCAGAGCCAGAGCTCTGCCGTACTGGAGGCGCACCTAGCTCCCTGCAAGGAGGGCTTTCAAACCCCAAACAATGAACCACATACCCCAAACCCCGAACCACATACCCAAACATGGTACCCGAACCCCAAACCCCATATCCTGAATCTGAACCCCTATCCCAACCGCAAACCCCAAACCCTGAACAGGGAACTCCAAACCCCTTACCCGAACTCAAAACCCCTAACCCAATCCCCAAACTCCGAACCCCAAACACCTAACCCGTACCGTGAACCCCTAACCCTAACCCAAACCCCTAACCCGAGCCCTAAACCCCAAACCCAAACCCCGACCCTCAAGCCCCGAACCGCAAATCCTGAAACACGTAGCCCAAATCCCGAATCCATAACTCCGAACCCCAATCCAGAACCCAACCCCGAACCCCAAACCACTAGCCCGAACCCCAAACCCAAACCCAAACCGCACACCCCTAAACCGAACCCCAAACCCTGAACCCAAACCCCTAACCTGTACCCCCACCCCACACCCCGAACCCGAACCCCAAACCCCTAACCCGAATCGCAAACCCCTAACCTGAACCCCAAATCCCAAACCCCAATCCCAAACCGCAAACACCAAAACCGAACCCTAAACCCCGAAACCCCAACCCCCAAACCCAAACTCCAAACTGCTAACCCGAACCCCAAACCCCAAACCCCTAACCGGAACCCCAAACCTCAAATCCAAAACCGCACACCCCAAACCTCTAAGCCGAACCCCGAACTGCCAACCCCTAATTCCTAACCCGAACAGCAAAACTCGAAACTGCACCTCACACCCCCAACCCCAAACCATGAACCCAATCCCCTGAACCCCAAACCCCAAACCTCAAATCTCGACCCCCGAACCACAAACCTCACATACTCAACCCCTAATCGGAACCTCAAACCCCAATCCCCAAACCCCAAACCCAAATCCTAAACCCCTAATCCCTAACCCAAACCGTCAACCCAGAAACCGAACCCCTAATCCCCAACCCCCAACCCTCAACCCAAACCCCAAACCCATAACTGGAACCCCAAACCGCGAACCCCTCACCCAAATCCCAAACTCCAAACCCCAAACCCCTAACCCGAATCCCAAATCCCCAACCCCAACCGTGAACCTCAAACCCCAAACCCCTAACCCTAACCTCAAACCCCAAACCCCAACTGCGAACCTCTAAACCAATCCGAGAACCCCTAACCTGATCCCCAAACCCCAAACCCAAGCCCCAAACTCAAACCGCGAGCCCCAAACCCCAAACCCTTAACCCGATCCTCAAACCCCAAACCCCAACTGCAAACCCCTAATCTGAACCGAGAACCCATAACCTGATCCCCAAACCCCAAACCCCTAAGCTGAACCTTGAACCCCTAATCGGAACCCCAAACCCCAAACGAGAACCGCGAACCCGGAACCCCAAACCCTGAACTCCAAACCCCAAACCCGAACCCTGAACCCTAACCCGAACCCGAATCCAAACCCTAAGAAGGGAGGGGATTCCCGTAACCCGAACTCTGAACCTGAACCCTAACAAGTTGAGGGGATGCCGGCACCCTAACCCTAACCCTAACCCTAACAATAAAACTCTAAAAGAAAAAGGAACTTTTCTGGCCTAAGCCCCGCCCCTTGCGGTCCCCCATCCGCTCAAAGCAAAAAAGGCAAGCCCGGACTGGAACTTCTAACCCACAAAGCCAGATTGCATGTTTACTCGGCCGTCAGCCTAACCGCTATGCTAACAAAGCCCCCCGGGTTTCATGCTGCTCCCAGGCACTCTTCAAGCCTCGGCCCGCCAGGGCAGGCTAATAAAGAACTATGGGCCCCATTAGCGCTCACTTTAAGCCCTAACCGTAACCTGAACCCTGACCCTGACCTGAACCCTAACCCAAACCCGAACTCTAAGAAGAGGGGGGTTCCCCGAATTCTAACCCTAACCCCAAACCCGAACCCGAGCGAGTTGGGGGGTTGCCCGAACCCTAACCCTAAGCTTCACAATAAACCTCTAAAATCAAAAGAAACTTGTCTGGTCTAAGCCCCGCCTCTTGTGGTCCCCCGCCCCCTAAAAGGGAAAGAGTTAAACCCGGGACTTGAACTCCTGACCTACAGACCCTAGTCTGCCTGACTTACCAGCCTGCCTAACCGCTATGCTACAGAGGCTTGCTGTTTCAGGTAGCGCTCCCGGGCCCTCTTCAAGCCTCTGCGCGCCAGGGTCTGGCTCTATAGAATATCATGGCTGTCCTAGGTCATCTTTGCTTCTTATCCCTAAATCATAGACAGATGAGCTGAGAAAAAGCTTGGGTTGTCTCGGTGGGGTGGATCTGCTTGTCCTTGTGTTTCCCCTGGAGGCAGTCGCGGTCCCGCGGGCCTGGCCTGGCAGGGGGCGTGGGGGCGGGGCGCACCGTGCGCGCGTCGGGGGCGGGGCGAGCCTGGGCGGCTGGTCAGGGGCGCGGCTCACGGGAGCGGGTCTGGGGCGGGGTGAACATGGCGGCGCCTCGGGGCCAGGGGTCCCCAGTTGTGCTCTCAGGGCTCGCCATTGCAGCTGGGACTGCTCGTTTCGTGGGCTCCTGGGTCCCCGTCGATTGGCATCCAGCGAGCAGAGCGCAGGGCTGTGGACCACAGGTAAGGGAACTCGGACTCGGCGGAGCAGGGAACCATGTCTTCTGCCCTTTGTTTGCAGTCTCGGAGCCGACTGAAATGGCGATCGCAGAAAAGCCTCGCCTTTGGGGCCGAGGGTTTTACCGCTTCACCCCTTTGCATACAGCTCAGACCCGCGCGCTTTTCCCAAGCAGCCGAGTGTATTGCTTCCTACAGGCCTGGAGAGGATAACAGGCAGGAAGGCCAGGGGTCTCCAGACAGAGAAAATAAACTGCAAGTGTCAGACGTTTTTTTCTCTCTCTTAAGAGGCAGGAGGAGACCAAAGAGGGCTGCGGTTTTTTTTTCTCCATCTTGATACAAATGTAAAAGAAGGTTTCTCTGAAAATTCTGTGTTGCCATGACAACTCCTGGCTCCACCTGAATTTAACTTTTCTCAAACCTTGAACTAAGCAATGCATTGTTCTTATGGAAATGTTTGTCTTAAGGTATGTTAATGTCTTCAGGTCAGTTCCCCCTAAGGGCTCAGAAACGACTCGACAAACCGGTTTGTCTTACTCATACCTGGTTCTCTTAACCTCTGTGAATGAAACTATATATTTGCTTGGAAATCTGCCTTTCTTCAAGATTCATGTCCATCATTTTCTGGCCTGGGATGACTCATCTGCTGCCAATGTGATCTCAATGCATGCTGTGGGTGAGGGGCCTGGTGCCATTCTCTGAGACATTGTCTTTCTTTCCTTAGCAGACTGCTAGTGGCTGTATAACATCTGGCTAAAGACTAGCAGGGGGTACTCTTTCTTCCCCCTTTGAATGTCTACGTCAGCAGCTCTCTCGATCTCTTTTCTACTTGAATCAAACTTTTTCACAGAAAACCTCTGAGCCATCAAGCTTCGTCACTTGCCCTGGATTGAATTCTCCTCTGGAGGCCAAGAATGCTGGCATCTTTTGTGGTTTAGCAGCCACCTTTCAGCCTTTTGTAATTCATATTGAATCTTCATTTCAGATGGCAGATGCATTCCACGGTATTGCCAACTGAAGTCTTGTCATCGCTATGGAGTCTCTGTCCATGGCTTGAGGGTATTTTTCAGCAATCATGTATCATTTCCAGTGTGCCAGTCTTGTCATCCTCATTCCATCCATAGCAAAGTCTTTTATTAATGTTGACGTGATTGAAGGGGAATTGTTTGTTTCAATTCCCTTTCAGATTGTTATTTGCTGGTGTATACAGATAACACTGTGTTATTCATTTGTATCCGTTTGGACAGCTTGATAGTTGTCTTTAGTTTCTTTAATTTCTCATAATTGAAGATGACCCTGGCTCATATATTTACAGTCGCACCCCTAGTCTCAGTCATTTCTTCAAAGAACTGTCCTTTTTTTAACATGACATTATTTTTGACTGTGCTGGGTCTTTATTGCTCCTTTGTCTAGTTGTAGTGAGCAGAGGCTACCTTCTAGTTGCTGTGCCATGGCTTCTCATTGCAGTGCTTTCTCTGTGTGCAGAACTTGGGCTCTGGAGCATGCAAACGTCAAGAGTTGTTCAAGGGCTTCATTGCCCCTGGGCGTGTGGAATCTTCTACACAGGAATTGAACCCGTGTTCCCTGCATCGGTAGGCAGCTTCTTTACCACCAGGCCATCGGAGATGTTTCCTGTTCCCTTTTATTAGAGAATGATATTTAAAACATACATGTAGGAGCTCAATATGCTCAGCTGACAATACATGGAGATATATCTCCATGTATTCCAGCTCACCTTTGAACATATTCAGTTAAAGGTAATTTGTGATGATGTCTCCAACCTGATCCACCACGACATGGACATTGTAACGTTTCCTTTTGTTTATCTGGAACTTTGCCTTCCAATGGTAAGATACCTGGCTTCCACCGCTTGTCATACACAGAATTCAGTGCTTGTCCCACGTGGTTACTGAAAAAAAAAAAAACTGTCAGATTGTCTTTCAAAGGGGGCTCTGCGTGCATCGCACCAGTATCTTGAGTATGTTTTTGTATGATAGTTTACTATCAGTATACCCTCAGTGGCCAGGTGTCTATTTCAGTCGTTACCAATTATGAATGGGCTTGTTTGCTGTAGTGTTCTTGGACAATTCGAGTACAGTTTCTTTGTCAGATGTGCATTTGTTTAGGAAAAGAGTTTTATTGATTGTTGGCTGTGTTGCATCTTTGTGTGTGGGCTTTTCTCTAGTTTTGGTGAGCATGGGCCATAACGAGTGGTTTGCAGGCTTCTCACTGCAGTGTGTCCTCTTGTTGAGGGGCACAGGCTCACGGGCTTCAGTGGCTGCGGCATGTGAACTCGGCATCGTGGCTTCCAGGATCTAGAGCACAGGCTCGGCAGTTGTGGCACACGGGCTCCATAGGATGTGGCATCTTCCCATCCTAGGGATCGCACATGCATCTCCAGCACTGGCAGGTGGATTCTTGACTATGGAACCACCAGGGCATATTTGAGATTCTAGTTTTCCACACACGTATCTAGTGAAAGAGGCCAGGATCAAGAGGCATGGCAGCTGGGAATCCTCAGCCACAGCTCTGGTGTGCTATCCAAAGCTCTGGGGCCTTTGGTGAGCAGCTCAGCTTCCCTGGGACTGTTTCCTCCCGTCAGAAATGCCCTGCTTTTGGACTGTAGCCCACCAAGCTCCTCTGTCCCTAGGATTTCTGAGACCAGAGTACTGCAGGTGGTGCCATTTCCTTCTCTGCTGCTGCTGCCACGTCGCTTCAGTCGTGCCTGACTCTGCGCGACCCCATAGACAGCAGCCTACCAGGCTCCTCTGTCCCTGGGATTCTCCAGGCAAGAACACTGGAGTGGGTTGCCATGTCCTCCTCCAGTACATGAAAGTGAAAAGTGAAAGTGAAGTCACTCAGTGAAGTCGTGTCCGACTCTTAGTGACCCCGGGGTTGCAGCCTACCAGGCTCCTCTGTCCGTGGGATTCTCCAGGCAATGGTACTGGAGCGGGCTGCCATTGCCTTGTCTGATTTCCTTCTCTGCAAGATAGCGTTTGGAAGCTCTTTTCTCCTGGATATTGCTTTTGATGAAGGAAGGGGGTTCCCTTCCAGGGCTTGAGAGTGAGTTCTTGTCTGACACTGGGCAATGAGTTGTCTGAGGAGAGGAGTGCTGTCCAAGCGAGAGGCTTCATTGGGAAGGGCTGCCGGGGTGGAGGGCAGGAGGGTGAGGGAAACGGAGAGAACCACTCTGTCACGTGGCTCGCACTCTCAGGTTTTATGGTCATCGGGTTCATTTCTGGTTTGTCTCTTGCCAGGCATTCTGAATTGGGATCCTTCTTGGGGGCACACGCATCACTCAGCCGAGATGGATTCCAGCGAAGTGCATCCTGGGAGGTTGGTAGGACCTCTGAACTGGAGCCTCCCATCTCCTGACCTCTCCAGAATTCTGGTTGGTGGTAGCTTGTTCGTTCCTTGTTCCTTCCCAGGACCTCCTGTTGTGAGATGACTCCTGCAAGTGTTTTCTTTTCTCTGTTGCCTGGCCAGGGTGGGTGGTCCGTGGTTCATTTAGCAGTTTCTTTTTGGTTCTCTCGAGTAAGGTCCTCCACAGGGTAAATGTATGAAATGATAAAAGGCAATGTGTTAACTCATTTGTATTCATAATTGGGTAAGTTGGCTTGTTTTGTGTATGTTAGACCTGATCACCAGACCGAAGGTCATGGAGAACGTTTGTAGTTTTCTAAAATTTCAATAGTTTTTAAAATGGAGTTACCTTGTTGCAAAGTTTGTGTGTATGTTCATATTTTTTTAAACAGTTATTTCTTTTTAGTTGATTGATCATTGCTTTACAATATTGGTTTGATTTGTCATACATCCACATGAATTGACCATAGGTGTACCTATGTCCTCTTGCTCTGGAATCTCCCTCCCACCTCGCACGCATTCCCACCTCTCTAGGTTACTACTGAGCCCCAGTTTGAGTTCCCTGAATCATACAGCAAATTCCCATTGGTTGTCTATTTACAAAGGTTGGTGTACCTGCATCCATGCTGCTCTCTCCATTCATCTCACCCTCTCCCTCTTGTTCCCCACCCTCGTCTGTAAGTCTGTTCTCTATGTCTGCACCTCCATTGCTGCTCTGTGAACAGACTCGTCAGTACCATCCTTCTAGATTCCATGTTTTTCTCTCTTTGACTGACTTCCCTCCCCTTTATTAGAACAAACTCACATGTGTTCCTTTTTATGGCTGCATTCCATACAGGCTCTGATTGTTCCTTAGCCATGTTTTGCGGAGGGTCATGGAGCTATTCTGCTCCATTTCAGTTTGGGCTTCCAGTCTGAGTGCTCGCAGCAGAGCTGCTTCTGGGTGAGCCCTCTGAGGTCTGTGAGCGCCGGGCTGCCCGCTCTTCTCCTGTGGCCCGCAGGGGGGCGCCAAAGCCCCCTCTGACCCGCGGGCGCAGGACGCTTTGCCTTTAGGCTCTGCCCCGTGAGCAGCTGGCGGGAGCTTTGTCTCCTCAGGACCATCAGGGCTCAGGCTTCTGGATAACAGGGCTGCATCCAGGCTGAGAGGAGCAGGGTTGCCTCAGTGCCCACCAGCAGGGAGGCGCTGCAAGAGCGAAAAATGAGGACGGAGTAGACGTTTCCTGTGTCCAGCTGAGGGCTGACTGGAGGTCCATCTCGGAGGACTCAGGGGGAAAGAGCTCCGTGTGCAAAGCGGTGGGTTTTCAGTTCGATTTGCGTTAGATGATGTAGAGGATGAACACTGATGTTCTTCCGTGTAGGTGGCCGTTTTCCTGTCACTGTTTCTTGAGAAGACTGTCCTTTCCTCTTCGCTCGTTCCTGGTTTGATTTTCAGGAACTGACCATGTACATGTGGGTTCGTTTCTGGGCTCTCTATTCTCTCCTGGAGTCCATGTGTCTGTGTTCCTGCCAGTTCCTCACTGTGGTGGTCACTACAGCTCCGTGATGTAGTTTGAAGAGGGATAGGAAGATGCCTCCAGCTGTGTTCCTCTTTCTCAGAGTCTTTTTGGCCGTTTAAGGTCCTGGTCAACAGTAGCAGTCTAATATGAGGAATATTTCTATTTCTGTGAAAAATGCCATTGAATGTTATTTTGTGATTGCAGTCCGTGTATTTGTTGATGACTTTGGTTGGAATGGACCTTTTAATTCCTCATTGTTCCAGTGCATGAGCGTGGAATAGTTTTCTGTGTATTTGTGTTTTCTTTGGTTTCTTTATCAGTGCTTTCTAGTTTTCTGACTACTGGTCTTTTATGTTCTTGATTAAGTTTGTTGCTAGATGTTTTATTTAAGTGGGAGTTTCTTAATTTTTTTTTCTGATTGTTATGAGTGTCTAGAAATGCAAGTGATTTTTGGACTGTAAATGGTAGTCTATTATATGATTGTAAATTGATCCCAAATGATTCAGCTTTACTGAAAGTAGTCTAACAACATTTTGTGAAGTGATGTGGAACGTTTTATCTGTAACATCTGTTTCTCCTGCAGTAGGTCATCCAGAGGACCCAAGACATGGTGGTTACTAAGAGACTTCCCACAGTACTTCTTCATTCCACGTGGACTCCTTCAAGGGCAGTGAGCATCGCAGCTTCCCTTGAACTTCGTCTGGGTAAGTCTTGGCCTGTATCAGAAAGCTTCCTGCCTGTCTACTCTAAATTTCTTTTGTGGTATTGACATGGTTGTTTTGAAACCTAGTATACTTTCCAGTCATTTAAAATGTACAGAAAATGCCTAGCAATGGGAACAAGTGCTAGCATTTGCCACATCATCTAAAAGACTCTATGTGTTTTATCCAAAATGGGTACCTTCTGCAGAACCAGCACATAATCTCCAAAATCAGGAAATCATATGGTATCTACGTTATAATGTAATCCACCGCCCCACTTCCACTTTGCAATGTTCAAGTGTATGAATATATCTTTTGTTTCCATCTTCATCCTTTTTTCTTTATTTAGAGTGTTACTGAGATTTTCAGTTATTTGGACAAACTTGATGGATTGAAAGCAGACATGGTGAATAAGGGTTCTGGGTGGCCTTTTCTATGTGGATTTTTTTTTCACTGAAGATGGTTTGAATATTTATTCGTGTTGTAACATGTATGAATCCTGCATTCTTTCTCCCCCCATAGTAATGAAAAATCAATACTATGCCATTTACCATTTAGATATTTGTAAGCATACAGTGTTGTAGCAGACAACCTTTTCTTGTTTTGCAAACCAGTTTAATAATGTGCACCTTGTGCGTGCTTTGGACAAACTCAGGAAACTGAGTCAGTGACTGAAATGGCCCAAGATATCACCTTAGATTCCATCTTCATCTGAAAACAAAACAGGCACTTCCTGGTGGTCCAGTGGCTGAGACTGGACACTCCCAAAGAAGGAGGCCCAGGTTCATTTCCTGATCCAAGAACTAGATCTCCCATGCCACAACAGAGAATTTGCATGCTGTAGCTAAATATCTGGCTTGCCTCAATGAAGGTTGACCTGGCGCAGCCAAATGAAAACAGAAACAAATATTTAAAAAAATACAACCAAAGGAAAGGAAGGGTATGGTGGCTGTGCAGATTTACGGCTTAGCTTTCCCTATCGATAGAAAAGAAAAAAGAGTTTCAAAAGACTGTGTCTCATCCTTCTATCTGGCATATAGAGAGGATTCCTTTGAAATGAGATTTCTCTGGTAAATGTGACTCACAGAAGAGCTGTCTTGAACTTGGGTTTCAGAGATGATCATGTGTCCTCTAAAAAAATAAAAGTTAATTGGGTCCAACTAATCCTCATGCTGAGGTGGTATATTTTGTGGTAGCATTTGCTCCCCTTCACTTTGCATGTATCCCCATTTGTTTACACTGTCATCTACTGAAGACATCCTGATATTTGAAAGTTTGTAGTGATTCCAAGTCGAGCTGTTGTATATAATCATGCGATCCTTTTTTGTCTGGACATGTTTTCAAAGCTGTTTAGTAAGTGCTGGACATGAAGGATTCAGGTCACAGGTGAGCCTTGTTTAGCTGTGGAAAAATCCAGCTATGTTTCTCTGTGGCTTGTGGGATCTTCTGGGGTAAGGGATCGAACTAGAGTGTCTTGCATTGTCAGGCAGATTCTTTACCACTGAGCCACCGGAGAAGCTGTGCCCTACCCCCTTTTCTTGAGTTGACTGGATCTAATAGGTGTGCAGTGCTACCTCACTGTTATTTTAGTTTGTCATTTCCTAATGCTATGTGGTTTTGAGTCTTTTTGATAGGCTTATTTACTATCTTTATATTTTTGTAGGCCAGGTGTTTAGGTGTATACATATTTTATGAGATTGTTCTAGATTTTTTGGTATATTTGGAGAACAATCCTTTATCAGATATCTATTTTATAAATATAGTTTCCTGTGGCTTGTGTTTAAGTTTTGTGAATAAGGTTTTTCACCGTTTCAATTTCTAATTTTTTAAAGTTGATGTTATATGTGTTTTCTATCCTTTTTTGGATAGCCTTTAGTGTGTTGTTGTTGTTGTTAAATTTTATAAGCAGAAGGGAGGTACCGTAGATACAGTTTTAAGCTAAGCTGAGGTGCCACAGATACAGTTTTTGCCTTTTGTCTGTTGAGAAGTTTGAGTGAGTTTGGTGTACACTGTAACATTATGTCTACATTCATTTGACTGGATATAGCTTCCAGTTATTTGTCTAATTGGTTTTGGAGATATGATGGGAAGTCAGTTTTTCCAAGGGAAACTGAGGTCCATGAAACATGAACTCTTTTCGATCGGTCGGAATCACTTTCTGCTATTTCTGACAGATTTGACTTGTTTGGATATCTCATATGAGCGGAATCACAGAACGTTTGTCTTTTTTTGGTCTGGTTTATTTCACTTAATCTAATGACCATAAGGTTTGTCCACATTGTCGCATTGTCAGAATTACTGACTTTGAAGGGCCGAATCAGATTCCATTGTGTGTATACCACAGTTTGTTTATGGAATTGGCTGCCATGGACACTTCGATTGCTTCTGTTTGTTTGCCAGTGTGAATCATGCTGTTGTGAGTATGACGGAAGGAGTAGCCATTTTTTTCAGCCCCCTTTCCCAATCCTTTTGGGTACATAGCATGAATTGGAATCGAACTATGTATTTCTTCCACGTGTTCGTTTTGGAGTCATTTGTGTAATGTCTTGCAGAGTGGCAGCACCATTTAATGTACTTTTTTGTATGGTGGAATACCGTTCAAGCTTCTGAATATACCTTGCGTTGCATATTCAGTCTCCCACCAACGGACACTTGAATGAGTTCTACCTTTGAGCTATTGTGAATGTCACTATGAATATTTGTGTACCAGTTTTTGTTTGAATTATTAACAAATACATTACCATATATAAAAGAAGCCACAAGGACCTACTGTACAGTTTAGGAAACTATTAAATATCTTATGATGATGTATAATGCAAGAGAATCTCCAAAGGAATATATGAAAAGCACATAATAACCATGATATTTATTGTGGCAACACTATGAGTTATCATAGCACTACTCAACGTGTATTTATACATGTCACTAAAATATTTACATCTGTAAGGATATTATAAAAAATTATATAAAAAACTCAAGAATTCAAACAGAGAATAAATAAACTTCCTGTCATTGCTCGTCATCATTTATACACTCATACTACCTGTAACACTCATTGTATAAGTGCTGGACTAGCAATTGACATTCTTGTAAACCAAGAGATTGTGAAGGTGTAAGGAAATATAGCTTCTTGAATTCCTTAATGAAGGATTCTAGAACTCTATGTCCATGAAGTGAATGAAATTCCGTTTTAGTGAGCCACATTCTTACTAGAGTGATGAGCCTCCACCCCACCCAACGTTAGTTCACAATGAAATCCTGCAGTCCTCTGGCCTCAATGTCTGCTTCCTGCTACCGAGAAAGAAAAGATGAGGAAGTCCTGACAAAACCGATGCTATTTTTCTTTTTCTGATTTGTATTTTATCGCAGGGCCTGGCCAAAAGAGGGCCCAACCTGTTTTTAGAGTTCCATCCCAAGGGTTCCTCCGGCATGTTCCCTATGTTGACAAACTGCTGATTATTTTCAACAAAGGACAATGATCTGCACTTGACTATCTGTTGCTTGAGCTGGAATAGCAGGCATCCCTTGTAGTGCAGTCGTTCATGCGGAAGTAGACATCCCTGAAGCAATAGTATAAGAGGAACACATTTATCATGTAGACATCGCATCCCATGCATTTGTAATAATTTTTCAGTTATACCCATCATCATCGGAGGAACTGACTTGTCCCAGTAATAACGAGAGGACCCAGTAGAACGGTTCCTTGACTTATGAGTACTTCCTATGAGTACCCTTATGAGTCCTTCTTCCAATGTTGTTTCTCCTAGTTTGGTCATGAACAGTAGAAGCTGATGGCAGTGGTCCTTGAAATGTATGTCGATTCCCAGGTGGCGCCAGTTGATCAAGAAATACTCTGCCTACCAGTGCAGGAGGTGGAAGTGATGTGGGTTTGATCCCTGGTTCAGGAAGATAACAATTCATACACATGTTTTCTGGGAACCAGTTTGATACTCATGAGTTTTTTCTTCTGTATCCAGAAAAACAAATGCTGTTCAAGGACACTGAAAGAACCCTGATTTCGAAAATCAGATCTGTATTGTGAACAATGCTTCGATATCCGTGAGTCGAAGCATAGTATTATGCCTATCATCCTTGTATTTCCCTCAGTGAAATATGTTGAGGAAAACTCTTCATTCGTGGTCTAGAGTCACGAAGAAGCTAAATAGCATTCATCCTTTACGTTGACAACTGTGAATCTAAATCTCCTGTGAATCCTATGTGACAACCACACATACCAACATGAGTTATCAGTATTATATCGATATTTTTAGTCCTATTGTATGTCAACTAAAAAAATCAATATCTAATTGTACATGAAGTCAAGACATAAAGTCAGTGCAAATACAAAATGTTCCATCCTTTGAGAAAGGGAGAAAAACATCTCTGTGCTTAGCCTATCGCATTTTTATGGATTAGATCCTTAAGTAGTTTATTCACCACACCCTATGAATGATTCACAAGTCTTCAGAGAAGAAAGGGTCATTTCTCTTAAACAATGAGTAGTTCAACTCTTCTCAAAGCAAAGTCATAAGTGAGTCTAATTTTGCCGTGAGCCCATGAAAACTCAGTGTTTTCATTATGCTTGTGCTTATGATGGGAGGAGGTCTGAGAAGGCGCTTCTGAAGGATTATTCATACCAGTCTTTCTCATATGTATGGAGTCTTTAAAGATCGAATCACCGAGGTGTTGCTTCTACACTTGTACTAGGCCGAGCAGCAACATTCCCTTTCTCCCTAAGTGCAGTAGACGTCTGTCTTCTGTCCTCTGGAGTATGTATTGCTTGAGCTCACCACAGCCTAGTAGATGGAAATCGTCAGGATATTCTGGAAACCCTTTGGATTTCAGTCTGCTCAGGAGGTTACCACTGCCTGCAAACCTCTGGATTTTACCACGCACTTTTAACAACCTCAGATGAAGGATGCAAGTCAACACTCGTGACAGCCACGGGCTTCCATGGCCTATCCATGATTGTTGGCTTTGCTTTCATAATCATCCTGTTTCTTATACCAACTAAACTGTCACTGTATTTTTCATGACCATTTTATCTTTGACGGTTTTTAGATCTATTATGGATTTTCCTATATATCTTCACTCATCGGTGAGGTCTTCTGTTTAGTAGTAGTTACGACAACTGACTTCCAGTCAGTTAGCTGTGGCCAGAATAGAAAAAAGAATGACCCACTGTATATTATTCGTATTATGTATCAATATATTATTCGTTTTATTGTTTGCAGTCATCCACTTCCAAGTTTCCGAAATAAACTTTCAGAAAAATCACATCCTTTGGAATGTCCGTTTGACTGAATAGGAGCACGGAAATGCTATTCCATCAAATTGTTTACAGTTTCCATTCCATTCCTCCTGTTTGATGTAGATATTGGCCTTTGGTTCTATCACTAGCTTTGCAAGTAAAAAAATTCATTAGAGCTCATATGGTAATTTTACTGTTGGCAATAAGTTTAGCATAAAATGAACACAGAAGAGGTTACAGTAGACCAAATATGAAAGTCAGTTGAAAAAGAAAACATAGTGTTGAATGTTGACAGTAGGAATATAGTTATGAAGTTCCTTTATTATTATTCTATCCTTCCCGTTTCTTTTGCAGGGGTGTTAATGTACAGATTCCAGTCCTATGGCTGGAGTGAAGAATAGTATCATGATTCTTGAGAGCAACTCTACTAAGTCTTCACGCTCATGTCACTCAAGGTTTTTTAATACCTATTATGTTAGTCGTGTTTGTAGTTTGTGAAGTCACATAAGTTGCATTCACTCAAGCAATAGTATCAAGCAGCTATGGCATCAATTCTAGATGTGAATCGATATCGAATGTGAATCCATTTCACTGTGACAAGTGATTATTGCAGATATTCTATTCATGCCAGTAAGAAAGCTGTGCAGAAATAATATAATGTTTATGAAGAAAAATAAGATTTGCTAATTTGTTGTATTATTCTCTTTCTTTTCAACAGATTGAATGACAACAGGCTCCACTTTTCATTCACTTGTATGACTATGAGCAGTTTGACCAAGTTGAAGAAGATGACTCGTTTGTAGTCTTCCTCATCAGCTCATTCCATCTACTGGCTTTCAAATCATTTAGTACAGAGCTCACCGTCTAGGTGTTCATCCAGTGTTTTGTTTGCTTATCATGCAGGATCATTTTCAAAGGAAAAGTATGTGTGTATGAGTTAGAGCTCTGATCCCAAGAGTCCATGTAGAAGCTTCCCCTGAGAAGTGTATCGTTTTTGCACCAATGCTACTGAAACGTGTGAATGTGGTATACCACGCATCCCAATAAGCGTCCAGAGCTTCACAGGCTGCTTCTTTGAAACGCCCCAGTACTCATGACATTCCATTCATCTGAGGACTAAATATAGCCAACGTAGGCTGTGTTTGCCAAATAGACTTTGAAGTCTTCTTCACACAGTCCTTCATCGACGCCAGTTTTCAGATCGAAGAAACCCTTGCTCCATGAAGTGTGTGAACACATATACTCATGTTTTGTTTGCGATTTTAAAGTCATTCTTCAGTTTTGTTGGAGGAATGGTTCTGTATATGCCCCGTGGATCTGTGCATGAAAGCCCTAATAACTAATGTGAATCGACTTCACTACCAAGGGATGTTTTCATATCTATTGAGGATTTAGTTCATGTATTTCGATTTTAAACTTTCTGTCTTACAGCCTTGTTTGTAGATCAAAGCTATTTGAAAGTGTCATCTGGTTTTCAATGGCTTGTGAGGTTATTCATGAGTGGTTTATAAAACCGAATGGATTGTACGTAGCCATACTTTGTTGTCATTCTATGAATTTGAAGAATGTCTGAAGAATGTCTGCAGTGATGCCTTAAAGATTCATACAATTGATGTCCAATATTTATCTCAATAGACTTGCTTTCAATTTGTAGTTTCCTATGCGTATGTCTTTCTTTATGGATTTGGGTAGAAGTCGTATTGGAACACTGAAAAATCTGTGATATCAGCCGTGCTGACCTTCTTTCCGGTGGTCATCATTAAGATTTTCACGCTCACTGTCACTTTGTGCAATGCTATGGATCCTAGTGGAAACAGGTGCCGTTCATCCTACTTTTGTGAAGATTGAACTCATCGTAGAAAGTGGAATTTGTTGAAATATTTATGGTATCAATATATCCTGTGTATATAATTACCCAGATTACGGGTGCGTATCTGATTGCTAAGTTATAAAATGTATGAGATAGATGTGATCCATCAATGGCGATTGGATACGTGGTGGAGAGGTATTTTGGTGATGCAAGAGATTTAAATGATGTGATCAGAGTATTTATATCCCTTTTATGTGGATAATGGGTCTTGGATCGATGTTTGAAACATTCCAACCTTGTCTTTTGTTATGCATGGGAAGTGTCCAAAACGAAGATGATGCAGGTACGTACTTCAAGGGTAAGTATAGGGTTGAGGGCGTGACTATGAAGTGGGTTAGGGTTAGGATGTGGATAGGGTGTCGGGTGAGGGAAGGGTTAAGGTTACAGTGTGCAGAACAGCCCCCCAACTTGTTAGGGTGAGGGGTGAGGCGTGAGGGTTAGGGTTAGGGGTGAGGGTGAGGGTAAGGCTTCAAGGTGAGGTGAGGGTAAGGGTTCAGGGTGAGGGTGTGGGTGAGGGCGAGGGTAAGGGCTCGGGTGAGGGTTCAGGGTGAAGTGGGTCTCACATCTGATAAACGATTGCATTCCAAATATACCCTTCATTTCCCT
>NW_017193362.1:0-9843 GCF_001704415.2 Capra hircus
AGGCTTTCCCACGTGGCTTTCCACAAGGCTGTCCCACGAGCCACCATGGTGTGAGTCGATCCTCGGCTTGAAAGTCGAGGCAGTGCAGGGAAAACAGGTTTCCCTGGAATGGACTGAGACATCTGTGGGACTCAGGTAATGGTGGCACGACCCTGGAGATCCTCTCGCCTTTCCGGCGGAGAGGGCCTCCTCTTGAGATGCGACGGGAATGCCGGGAATTCTTTCCCGACCACGCAGGGAAAGGATCCCTCCTCGAGCTAGGAGGCAGAAACGGGGCTCCTCTGGATGTGGGCAGAACTCTCGTGCTTCCTCTCGAGTGGAGACGGGTATGTCGGGGAACTTCTTGAGTTGCAGCAAGGGTGTGAAGGACCCTTTGTAAGTTCCAGAGGTTAGGTGTGATTAGCCTCGAGACGCCTCAGAGAAATGGGCCTCATCTCGCCTGGAGGGGAGAACCTCCTGGATTTTCTCGAGTTGCGGCAGGTGCTCTCGACTTACGACGAGGACCTCAGGGACCCGCTCTGGTGGCCTCAGGAAAGGCCATGCCCCATGCGAGTTGTTCGGGTCCTCTCGGGATTCCTCTCCCAACGATGCGGGGCCTAAGATCTTGTGTGGAGTCGGTGCCGGTCATGAGCATTCCTCTCCAGTGCTGACATGGATCCTGGGCTTCTTCTGGAGTCTCCCCGGGGAGTCAGTCCTCGTCTCGAGTGGGGCATGCACGTGCGCTTTCCTTCCGAGCTGTAGCAGCAGTGTCACGCTTCCCTTCTCGAGGATCAAAGGGATCAGGGGCTTTCCCTCGAGGCTTTCCTACGAGGCTTTCCCACAGGGCTGTCCCAAGTGCCACCGTGGTGTGAGTCGATCCTCGGCTTGAAAGTCGAGGCAGTGCACAGAAAAACAGGTTTCCCTGCAATTGACTGAGACATCTGGTTGACTCTGGGAATGGTGGCACGACCCTGGAGTTCCACTCGCCTTTCCTGTGGAGAGCGCCTCCTCTTGAGATGCGACGGGAACGCCGGGAATTCTTTCCCGACCACGCAGGAAAGGATCCCTCCTCTCAAGCTAGGAGGCGGAAACGGGCTCCTCTGGATGTGGCGGGACTCTCGTGCTTCCTCTGAAGTGGAGACGGGTATGTCGGGGAACTTCTTGAGTTGCAGCAAGGGTGTGAAGGACCCTTTGGAAGTTCCAGATGTTAGAACTGATTAGGCTCCAGACGCCTCAGCGGAAATGGGCCTCATCTCGCCTGGAGGGGAGAACCTCCTGTATTTTCTCGAGTTGCGGCAGGTTTTCTCGACTTACGACGGGGACCTCAGGGACCCGCTCTAGTGGCCTCAGGAAAGGCCCGTCCCCATGCGAGTTGCTCGGGGGCCTCTCAGGATTCCTCTCCCGTCGATGCCGGGGCCTAAGATCTTGTGTGGAGTCGGTGCCAGAACCTGGGGATTCCTCTCCAGTGCTGACATGGATCTTGGGGTACTTCTGGAGTCTCCCCAGGGGAATCAGTCCTCGTCTCGAGGGGGGCATGCACGTGCGCTTTCCTCCCGAGCTGTAGCAGCACTGTCCCGCTTCCCTTCGCGTGGATCAAGGGGTTTGTGTCTTTCCTTCGAGGCTTTCACACGAAACTTTCCACGAGGCTTTCCCACGAGGCTTTCCCACAGGGCTGTCCACGTGCCACCGTGTTGTGAGTCGATTGGACTGAGGCATCTGGGGGACTCTGGGAATGGTGGCACGACCCTGGAGTTCCTCTCGCCTTTCCTGTGGAGAGCACCTCCCCTTTAGATGCGACGGGAATGCCGGGAATTCTTTCCCGAGCACGAAGGGAAAGGATCCCTCCTCTCGAGCTAGGAGGCGGAAACGGGGCTCCTCTGGATGTGGGCGGGACTCTTGTGCTTCCTCTCGAGTGGAGATGGGTATGTCGGGTAACTTCTTGAGTTGCAGGAAGGATGAGAAGGACCCTTTGGAAGTTCCAGAGGTTAGGTGTGATTAGCCTCGAGACGCCTCAGCGGAAATGGGCCTCATCTCGCCTGGAGGGGAGAACCTCCTGGATTTTCTCGAGTTGTGGCAGGTGCTCTCAACATATGACGGAGACCTCAGGAACCCGCTATGGTGGCCTCAGGAAAGGCCAGTCCCCATGCGAGTAGCTCGGGGGCCTCTCGGGATTCCTCTCCCCTCGATGCCGGGGCCTAAGACCTTGTGTGGAATCGCTGCCAGAACCTGAGGATTCCTCTCCAGTGCTGACATGGATTTGGGGTACTTCTGGAGTCTCCACAGGGGAGTCAGTCCTCGTCTCGAAATGGGGCATTCACGTGCCGATTTCCTATCGAGCTGTAGCAGCAGTGTCACGCTTCCCTTCCCGTCAATCAAGGGATCTGTGGCTTTCCCTCGAGGCTTGCCCACGAGGCTTTCCCACAGGGCTGTCCCACAGGGCTGTCCCACGGGCCACCGAGGTGTGAGTCGATCCTTGGCTTGGAAGTCGAGGCAGTGCAGGGAAAAACAGGTGTTCCTGGAATGGACTGAGACATCTGGGGGACTCTGGGAATGGTGGCACGACCCTGGAGTTCCTCTCGCCTTTCCTGTGGCGAGCGCCTCCTCTTGAGATGTGACGGGAATGCCGGGGAAATCTTTCCCGACCACGCAGGGAAAGGATCCCTGCTCTCGAGCTAGGAGGTGGAAACGGGGCTCCTCTGGATGAGGGAGGGACTCTCGTGATTCCTCTCGAGTGGAGACGGGTATGTCGGGGTACTTCTTGAGTTGCCAGCAAGGGTGTGAAGGACCCTTTGGAAGTTCCAGAGGTTAGGTGTGATTAGCCTCGAGACGCCTCAGCGGAAATGGGGCCTCATCTCGCCTGGAGGGGAGAACCTCCTGGATTTTCTCGAGTTGTGGGCAGGTGCTCTGGCTTATGACGGGGACCTCAGGGACCCGCTCTGGGTGGCCTCAGGAAAGGCCCAGTCCCCATGCGAGTTGCTCGGGGGCCTCTCGGGATTCCTCTCCCGTCGATGCCGGGTCCTAAGACTGCCGGGAGCCAGTGTGAGGAAGCCCGCCAGTGACAAGGTTATGAGGAAGGAAGCTGACATAAGCAAGGCGTGCTCAGACTTCAGGGACCCCTCTGGAAATTTTTATGCATGTACCCCAACAAAAATCTGCCGGTTTTTGTGCTCTGCTTTTTCACTCTTCTGACCTTTTCTGGAAAAAGTCAATTCAGGGCGTTAGTCTTCTGCATTTGAAAGAGTGTTTCAATCCAAAAACCCTCTGATGGCTTTTCTAGCCTGCCTGTAGGACTCGTACAGCTGCGCTTGTGATTGTTTGAGGCCTCCTGACCGCAGGAGGCACAGGAAGCTTAAAACATCCTAGGAATGCAGGAGCTTCCGAGGAGTCAAAATCTTTAGAATAGGACTGATTAAAAGTTTCATTTTTGGGGTCAATGCTTGCTGCCAAATTTTCATATCCTTTATTTTTAGATATAGTTGGTATATAGAAAAACAAGTAGTAGACCTGGTATTAGCAACATTAGATCTTTGAGTTAAGTACTTTCTTGGTTATAACCCACTGCACCTTTGTTCTATAGAGATGTAACTTTAATGCTTTAAGGAGATGCAGATTAAAGAAAAACACTTCAGGGGAAACAAAATTAACATTCATTAAGGAAGAGAGCCAAAAAAGTGTTAACAAGCCTCTTGGCCAGAAGATAATGTAAATCACCTGAGACCTTTTGTATACAAAAATGATATACAGAAAGAATCTGGGTTGTGAACGCTACATAATTTTGTGTTATCCATTGATCTCCATGTTTTATCAAAAGTATAAAAGGCCTTCTGAACAATAAAGGAGGAGGCCAGGGGCCGGGGGCCAGTTTCTCGGACCAGCTTCTCGAACTAGTCTCTCAGCCTGGTTTCTTGGGACTCTGGCTCCCCCCGTGTCTTTCTCTCTCTTTCTTCTTCTCTACCTTTCCTTCTCTCTGCTCTTTACTTTAACTTCAGGCTGAATCTCCACCTGGAGTGCGGAGGCTCGCCAGGTCTACTTACTTGCCCTGGCTGTTAAGACCCGCACGAAAGGGAGCTTAAGGCGAGGCACCCTTAGATATTCAAGCGGGCGCCGGTGGCCCAACGTAGGTGGTGCAAATTCCTTGTCTGGAATTTTATTGGCCTTCCGCGTAAACCAAGCTATTCAGCCCTCTTCCTCCACTTAATCTTCTTACTACACTATAGTTTCCTAATCTAATCTTACATTAATAAATAAACAAGTCTTTCCATGCCAACGCCGTCCACCCTTCGAATTCCCTGGATCCACCGGGGCTGGACCCCGGCATAAGACCTTGTGTGGAGTCAGTGCCGGAACCTGAGGATTCCTCTCCAGTGCTGACATGGATCTTGGGGTACTTCTGGAGTCTCCCCAGGGGAGTCAGTCTTCGTCGCGAGTGGGGGCATGCACCGTGCCGCTTTTCCTCCCGAGCTGTAGCAGCAGTGTCATGCTCCCGTTCGCGTGGATCAAGGGATCTGTGGCTTTCCCACGAGGCTTTCCCTCGAGGCTTTCCCACGAGGCTTTCCCGCAAGGCTTTCCCGCAGGGCTGTCCCCACGTGCCACCGTGGTGTGAGTCGATCCTCGGCTTGAAAGTCTAGGCAGTGCAGGGAAAACAGGTTTCCCTGGAATGGATTGAGACATCTGGGGGACTCTGGGAATGGTGGCACCACCCTGGGAGTTCCCTCTCGCCTTTCCTGTGGAGAGTGCCTCCTCTTGAGATGCGTCGGGAACGCCGGGAATTCTTTCCCGAACACGCAGGGAAAGGATCCCTACTCTCGAGCTAGGAGGCGGAAACGGGGCTCCTCTGGATGTGGGCGGGACTCTCGTGCTTCCTCTCGAGTGGAGACGGGTATGTGGGGGAACTTCTTGAGTTGCAGCAAGGGTGTGAAGGACCCATAGGAAGTTCCAGAGGTTAGGTGTGATTAGCCTTGAGACGCCGCAGCGGGAAATGGGCCTCATCTCGCTTGGAGGGGAGAACCTCCTGGATTTTCTCGAGTAGCGGCAGGTGCTCTCGACTTACGACGGGGACCTCAGGAACCCGCTGTGGTGGCCTCAGGAAAGGCCAGTCCCCATGCGAGATGCTCGGTGGTCTCTCGGGATTCCTCTCCCGTCGATGCCCGGGCCTAAGACCTTGTGTGGAGTCAGTGCCGGAACCTGAGGATTCCTCTCCAGTGCTGACATGGATCTTGGGGTAATTCTGGAGTCTCCCCAGGGAGTCAGATCTCCTCTTGAGTGGGGGCATGCACGTTCGCTTTCCTCCCGAGCTCTAGCAGCATTTTCTCGCTTCCCTTCGAGTGGATCAAGGCATCTGTGGATTTCCCTCGAGGCTTTCCCACGAGGCTTTCCCAAGAGGCTTTCTCACAGGGCTGTCCCACGTGCCCCCGTGGTGTGAGTCGATCCTCGGCTTGAAAGTCGAGGCAGTGCAGGGAAAACAGGTTTCCCTGGAAATGGACTGAGACATCTGGGAGACTCTGGGAATGGTAGCACGACCCTGGAGTTCCTCTCGCCTTTCCTGTGGAGAGTGCATCCTCTTGAGATGTGAGGGGGAATGCCAGGAATTCTTTCCCCACCACGCAGGGAAAGTATTCCTCCTCTCGTCCTATGAGGCGGAAACGGGGGTCCTGTGCATGTGGTTGGACTCTCGTGCTTCCTCTCGAGTGGAGACGGGTATGTCAGGGAACTTCTTGAGTTGCAGCAAGGGTGTGAAGGATCCTTTGGAAGTTCCAGAGGTTAGATGTGATTACACTCGAGACGCCTCTGTGGAAATGGGCATCATCTCGCCTAGAGGGAGAACCTCCTGTATTTTCTCGAGTTGTGGCAGGTGCCCTCGACTTACGATGGGGCCCTCAGGGACCGGCTCTGGTGGCCTCAGGAAAAGCCAGTCCCCATGCGAGTTGCTCGGGTGCCTCTCGGGATTGCTCTGCCGTCGATGCCAGGGCCTAAGACCTTGTGTGGAGTCGGTGCTGGAACCTGAGGATTTCTCTCCAGTGCTGACATGGATCTTGGGGTACTTCTGGAGTCTCCCCTGGGAGTCAGTCCTCGTCTCGAGTGGGGGCATGCACGTGTGCTTACCTCCCAAGCTTTATCAGCAGTGTCACGCTTCCCTTCGCGTGGATCAAGGGATCTGTGACTTTACCTCGAGGTGTTCCCCCGAGGCTTTCCCTCGAGGCTTTCCCAGGGCTGTCCCTGTGCCACTGTGGTGTGACTCTATCCTCGGATTGAAAGTCGAGGCAGTGCAGGGAAAACAGGTTTCCCTGGAATTGACTGAGACATCCGGGGGACTCTGGGAATGGTGGCACGACCTGGAGTTCCTCTCACCTTTACTGTTTAGAGCGCCTCCTCTTGAGATGCGACGGTAACGCCGGGAATTCTTTCCGGACACCCAGGGAAAGGATCCCTCCTCTCGAGATACGAGGCGGAAACACGGCTCATCTGAATGTGGGCTGGGCTCTCGTGCTTCCTCTCGAGTGGAGACGGGTATGTAGGGGAACTTCTTGAGTTGCAGCAAGGGTGTGAAGGACCCTTTCGAAGTTCCAGAGTTTAGGTGTGATTAGACTCGAGACGTCTCAGCGGAAAAGGGCCTCATCTCGCCTGGAGGGGAGAACCTCCTGGATTTTCTCAAGTTGCGGCAGGTGCTGTCGACTTAGGACGGGGACCTCAGGGACCCGCTCTGGTGGCCTCAGGAAAGGCCAGTCCCATGCGAGTTGCTCAGGGGCCTTTCGGAATTCCTCTCCCATCGATGCCGGGGCCTAAGACCTTGTGTGGAGTCGGTGCCATAACCTGAGGATTCCTCTCCAGTGCTGACATGGTTCTTGGGGTACTTCTGGAGTCTCCCCAGGGAGTAAGTCCTCGTCTCTAGTGGGGACATGCACGTGCGCTTTCCTCCCGAGCTGTAGCAGCAGTGTCACGCTTCCCTTCGCGTGGATCAAGGGATCTCTGGCTTTCCCTAGAGGCTTTCCCTCGAGGCTTTCCCACAGGGCTGTCCCACGTGCTACAGTGGTGTGATTCGATCCTCGGCTTGAAAGTCGAGGCAGGGCAGGGAAAACAGTTTTCCCTGGAATGGACTGAGACACATGGGGGACTCTGGAATGGTGGCACGACCCTGGAGTTCCTCTCGTCTTTAGTGTGGAGAGCGCCTCCTCTTGAGATGCCATGGGAACGCCGGGGGAATTCTTGACCTAACACGCAGGGAAAGGATCCCTCCTCTCGAGCTAGGAGGCAGAAAAGGGGCTCCACTGGATGTGGGCGGGATTCTTGTGCTTCCTCTCAAGTGGAGACGGGTATGTTGGGGAACTTCTTGAGTTGAAGCAAGGGTGTGAAGGACTCTTTGGAAGTTCGAGAGGTTAGGTGTGATTAGCCTCGAGACACCTCAGCGGAAATGGGCCTCATCTCACCTGGAGGGGAGAACCTCCTGGATTTTTCTCGAGTTGCGGCAGGTGCTCTCGACTTACGACCTGGACCTCAAGGACCCGCTTTGGTGGCCTGAGGAAAGGCCAGTCTCCATGAGAGTTGCTCGGGGGCCTCTCGGGATTCCTCTCTCCGTCGATGTCGGGGGCCTAAGACCTTGTGTGCAGTCGGTGCCGGAACCTGAGGATTCCTTTCCAGTGCTGACATGGGTCTTGGGGTACCTCTGGAGTCTCCCCAGGGGATTCAGGCCTCGTCTCGAGTGGGGGCATGAGCGTGCCCTTTCCTCCCATGCTGTAGTAGCAGTGTCATGCTTCTGCTTGCATGGACCAAGGGATCTGTGACTTTCCCTCGAGTCTTTCCCACGAGGCTCTCCCACAGGGCTGTCCCACGTGTCACGGTGGTGTGAGTCGATCCTCGGCGTGAAAGCCGAGGCAGTGTAGGGAAAACAGGTTCCTGTGGAATAGACTGAGACATCTGGGGGAGTCTTGGAATGGTGGCACGACCCTGCAGTTCCTATCCCCTTTCCTTTGGAGAGCGCCTCCTCTTGAGATGCGATGGGAATACGGGAATTCTTTCCCGACCAAGTAGGGAAAGGATCCCTCATCTCGAGCTACGAGCCAGAAACGGAGCTCCTCTGGATGTGGCCGGGACCCTCGTGCTTCCTCTTGAGTGGAAACGGGTATGTCGGGGAACTTCTTGAGTTGCAGCATGACTGTGCAAGACTCTTTAGAAGTTCCAGAGTTCACGTGTGTGATTAGCCTCGAGACACCTCAGTGGAAACGGTCCTCATCTCACCTGCAGGGGAGAACCTCCTGGATTTTACAGAACTGCGGCAGGTGCTCTCGACTTATGACGGGGACCTCATGGACCCGCTCTGGTGACCTCAAGAAAGGCCAGTCCCCATGCGAGTTGCTAGAGGTCCTGTCGCTATTCCTCTCCCGTCGATGCCAGGGCCTAAGACCTTGTGTGGAGTCGGGGCCGGAACCTGAGGATTCCTCTCCAGGGCTGACATGCATCTTGGGGTATTTCTGGAGTCTCCCCAGGGGAGTCAGTTCTCGTCTCGAGTAGGGGCATGCACGTGCGCTTTCCTCCCGTGCTGTAGCAGCAGTGTCACGCTTCCCGTCGCGTGGATTAAGGGATCTGTGGCTTTCCCTCGAGGCTTTCCCACGAGGCTTTCCCACAGGTTTGTCACACGTGCCACCGTGGTGTGAGTCGATCCTCGCGTGAAAGTCGAAGCAGTGCAGGGAAAACAGGATCCTCTGGAATGGACTGAGACATCTGGGGGACTCTTGGAATGGTGGCACGACCCATGAGTTCCTCTCGCCTTTCCTGTGCAGCGCGCCTCCTCTTGAGATGCGTCGAAACGTCGGGAATTCTTTCCCGAGGAAGCAGGGAAGGATCCCTCATCTCGAGCTTGGCGGAGGAAACGGAGCTCCTCTGGCGGTGGCCGGACCCTCGTGCTTCCTCTGGAGTGGAGACGGGTATGTCGGGGAACTTCTTGAGTTTTAGCAAGGGTGTTTAGGACACTTTGGAAGTTCCAGAGTTTAGGTGTGATTACTTCTCGAGACGCCGCAGAGAAAATGGGCCTCATCTCGACTGAGCAGAGAACCTCCTGGATTTTCTCGAGTTGCGGCAGGTACTCTCGACATACGACCGTGACCTCAGGGACAGTGTAGCAGATGTGTCAGGCTTCCCGTCGCGGGATCAAGGATCTGTGGCTTTCCCTCGAGGCTTTCTCACAGGGCTGTCCCACATGCCACATGGTGTGAGTGGATCCTCGGCGTGAAAGTCGAGGCAGTGCTGGGAAAACGGGTTCCTCTGAAATGGACTGAGACATCTGGGGGACTCTTGAAATGGTGGCACGACCCTGGAGTTCCTCTGCCTTTCCTATTGAGAACCCTTGCTCTTGAGATGCCATGGGAACGCCGAAAAATCTTTCCTGACTAAGCAGGATAGGATCCTCATCTCGGGAAACGGGGTTCCTCTGAATGTGGGTGGACCCTCGTGCTTCCTCTCGTGTGGAGACGGGTATGTCGGGGAACTTCTTGAGTTGCAGCAAGGACCCTTTTTAATTTCCAGAGGTTAGGTGTGATGAGCCTCCAGACACCTCAGAGGAAATGGCCTCATCCCGCCTGGAGGGAGAACCTCCTGGATTTTACCCAGTTGCGGCAGGTGCTCTCGAGTTACGACGGGTCCTCAGGGACCCGCTCTGGTGGCCTCAGGAAAGGCCAGTCCCCATGCGAGTTACCAGGGGGCCTCTAGGGATTCTCTCCCATCGATGCGGTGCCTAAGACCTTGTGTGGAGTCGGGGCCAGACCCTGAGAATGCCTCTCCAGTGCTGACATGAATATTTCCGTACTTCTGGAGTCTCACCAGGGGAGTCAGTCCTCATCTCGTGTGGGGGCATGCACCTGCCATTTCCTCACG
>NW_017193363.1:0-9843 GCF_001704415.2 Capra hircus
GGCATCGTTCGTTCATCTTGCTCCTTTGGCACACATGGCTTCATGTTGGGGAACAGTGTTGTTTCAGGGGGCGTGCTGCGGGGGCGGGGCCGGGGGTGGTGGTGGGAGCAGGTGCTGTGCTGGGATGAGGCCCTTTATCCTCATATCTTCTTGTGGAATGGGAGTCGGGGAGCTCTGTGGCCTTGCTGCCTTTAGTGGCTTCCTCTGCGCAGGGGCCTAGTGGCTTCTGCCTTTTGTCAGGCGTTACGGGGTTTGGGCTTCGCTTTGGTGGCCTTGGCCTTTGCCTTGGCCTGGGCCTTGGCCTTGCCCTTGGCGTTGCCTTGCCCTTGCCTTCCCTTGGCCTTGCCTTGCCCTTGAATTTGAACTTGACCTTGACCTTGACCTTGACCTTGACTTGACTGACTTGAACTTGAACTTAACCTTGAACCCTGAACTTGACCTTGACCTTGAACTTGAAGTTGACCTTGACCTTGAACTTGACTTGAACTTGACCTTGAACTTGAACTTGAATTGAACTGAACTTGAACTTGACCTTGAACTTGACCTTGACCTTGACTTGAACTTGAACTTGACTTGACCTTGACCAACAACGGGAGACCTCGAGATTTGCTCAGAGCACCGGAGGTCCAGAAGCAGGGCCCTGTATCTCCCCTTCCCTTTGTGATCATTGCAAAGACATTCCTAGCTGATAGCGGGAGTGCCCCTGAAGAAGCAAGCAGTGGGAGTGTGTTTGACACGACTGTGTGCCTTCCTGGCCTCATCTCCACAAGGGGCCTTTCCTCTCGAAGTAGGCCCCATGTCCCCTTGGGGAGGGTGTCATGCCTCTTTTCTCCTCACTGCCAAAGGGTGGAGCCAAGCTCGCTCTGTCAGAGGTACAAAAACAGCAATTGAATGGATTTTCAAGCTCTTGCTAGGCTGCACCCTTTCAGGGCCCACTTTACTGAAACAGGTGCTCTGTGGCCCCTGGTTGGGTATGCAGGTTCACAAACAGGGTGAGATCCTGTCCAAGCCAAGAATTTTCCTGAAAGACCTAGGCTCACTAGAGCTCTCCTCCAGAGCAAAGGGGATAGAGGAGATGTATGGAGGAGTCTTTGCCTTTCCCTGTGAGTGTGGGGCTACTCCCTACGCCCCAAGCTCAGGATAACTGCCTCTAAGAAAGGAATGGCAAGAAGCGCTATTCTTGGAGGTTGGGACAGGGAGTTCGCAGCATGTGGGGAAAGAAAGACTTCTTCGGGGAAGAAGAGGCAACCACCGGGGTGTGTTTGCAAGCCTCTATTTGGAAGGAACAGGTTTGCTTATACAACTCAAGACCTCCAGATCTGCTCAGAGGACTGAAGTTCCAGAGACAGGGCCATGTATCTCCCCTTCCCTTTGAGATCCTTGCAAAGACATTCCTAGCAGATCGTGGGAGTGCCCATGAAGAAGCAAGCAGCGGGAGTGTGCTTGACATCACTGGCTGCCTACCTGGGCTCAGCTCCTCAAGGGGCCTTTCTCTCCTGGTAGGCCCTATGTCCCCTTTGGGAGAGGGTGGTGCCCTCTTCCCTCCACACTGCCAAAGGGTGGAGGTGGAGCAAACTCGTTCTCTCCGAGGTAAAAAAAAAAAAAAAAAGACAAATTGGATGGATTTTTAAGCTCTTGCTATGCTGCACCCCTCCAGGACCCACTCGAGCAAAACAGGTGCCCTGTGGCCCCTAGGTCGGGTATGCAGGTTCACACACCGGGGTGTGATCCCGTCAAAGCCAAGAATTTTCCTGACAGACCTAGGCTCACTAGAGCTCTCCTCCAGAGGAAAGGGGACAGAAAAGACGTGTGTGTGGAGGTGGCTCTGCCTTTCCAGGTCCCAATCTCAGGGATAACTGCCCCTAAGAAAGGAACTGCTGCTGCTGCTAAGTTGCTTCAGTCGTGTTCGACTCTGTGCGACGCCATAGACGGTAGCCCACTAGGCTCCCCGTCCCTGGGATTCTCCAGGCAAGAACAGTAAGTGGGTTGCCATTGCCTTCTCCAATGCATGAAAGTGAAAATGAAAGTGCAGTCGCTCAGTCGTGTCCGACCCTCAGCGACCCCACGGACTGCAGCCTACCAGGCTTCTCCGTCCATAGGATTTTCTGAAAGGAACTGCAAGAAGCGCTTTTCCAGGAGGCTGGGAAAGGGAGTTCGCAGGATGTGGGGAAAGAGAGCCTCCTTCGGGAAGAATAGGCGGCCACTTGTTTTGTGTTGCAAACCTCTATTTGGAAGGAACAGGTTAGCTTATACAAAGGGAGACCTCCAGATCTGCTCAGAGGACCGAAGTTGCAGAGGCAGGTCGGTGTATTTTCCCTTCACTTTGCGATCCTTGCAAAGACATTCCTTGCTGATAGATGATTCAGCAAGGGCCTTTGAGACTGTTGTTTTCTTTCCTAGGTTCAAAGATTCCTTCAGTTCCTAATATAGATATCCTAGAAATTATCTGACATCCGTGAAAATCTGATATGTCCTGGTCAAATGCTGTCAGTTATAATTCCAGTTATCATATTAAAGCATTTCAAGTCGCAGCAGTGACCAGATTACATTGTCAATTTCTATTTAATCAGGTTTTAACCATGTCCTCTATGGTTTCACACTGATGCCTTTGCAGAAATACTGCTACTTCAAGATATATGGAATATACTTTTTTTAAGCTTACCGATAATTTGTTTGTTTGTTTGTTTGTCTTCTGGTAAGCTGGTACCAGATGGAATTTAGTCTCCTCTCTAGGTTAAGAGAACAAAGTTTTCTTAGAATGCAATTTTTGATAACAGACTATGATTTCTTTACCTTTCATTGATTTATAATTGTTTTCATCATCTGTTTTTTTACTTCGGTAAAGTAAATAAGCCTTATTTAAGATTTTGGTACATGTAGGATGGACTAAGCTTTCCCCACTCTTGCAAGTTCCCTTAACCCTTCAGATTCTTCTCGTGGGACCAAATCTCACTTTCCTCCAGAGGGACAATCCAAGCTTTTTATTAGTTGATCTGCCCCTGACATCAGAGTCCATTTGAGCACGAGTTGGCCTATAATTTAGGCATGAAACTATGACTACATAAAGAAAAGGTGACTTTATGATTCAGGGATGGCCATGATATGCCTTGCACTTCAGAGAAAATGGGTTAAAATGATTTTTTTTTCTTCAAAACTGCACAGCCAGTTCTTTCAGCATATGCAATTGAAAACATCTAGTCATTAGGTCAGTTTTCATTCCAATCCCAAAGAAAGGCAATGACAAAGAATATTCAAGCTGCTGCACAATTGCACTCATCTCACACACTAGTAAAGTAATGCTCAAAATTCTCCAAGTTCACATGAACTGTGAACTTCCAAATGTTCAAGAGGGATTTAAAACATGCAGAGAAACCAGAGATCAAACTGCCAACATCCACTGGATCATTGAAAAAGCAAGAGAGTTCCAGAAAAAAAGACATCTATTTCTGCTTTATTGACTATGCCAAAGCCTTTGACTGTGTGGATCACAATAAACTGGGAAAAATTCTGAAAGAGATGGGAATACCAGACCACCTGACCTGTCTCTTGAGAAACCTGTATGCAGGTCAGGAAGAAACAGTTCGAACTGGACATGGAACAACAGACTGGTTCTAAATAGGAAAAGGAATATGTCAAGGCAGTGTATTGTCACCCTGCTTATTTAACTTATATGCAGAGTACATCATGAGAAACACTGGGCTGGAGGAAGCACACGCTGGAATCCAGATTGCTGGGAGAAATATCAAGAATCTCAGATATGCAGATGACACCACCCTTATGGCAGAAAGTGAAGAAGAACTAAAGAGTCTCCTGATGAAAGTGAAAGAGGAGAGTGAAAAAGTTAGCTTAAAGCTCAGCATTCAGAAAACTAAAATCATTGCATCCAGTCTCATCACTTCATGGCAAATAGATGGGAAAACATTGGAAACAGCAGCAGACTATTTTGGGGGCTTGGAAATCACTGCAGGTGATGGCTGCCTCCATGAACTTAAAACATATTTATGACTTGGAAGAAAAGTGATGACCAAACTAGACAGCATATTAAAAAAGCCGAGACGTTGCTTTGCCAACAAAGATCCATCCAGTCAAGGCTATGGTTTTTCCATATGTCATGGATGGATATGAAAGATGTACTATAAAGAAAGTGACAGCTGAAAATTGATGCTTTTGAACTGTGGTGTTGGAGAAGATGCTTGTAGGTCGCTTAGACTACAAGGAGACGCAACCACTCCATCCTAAAGGAAATCAGGTCTGAATATACATTGGAAGGACTAATACTGAACCTGAAACTCCAATACTTTGGCCACTTGATGTGAAGAGCTGACTCACTTGGAAGTTGCTTTGATTTGCCTGTGAGTGTGGGAGCCCTCCCTGGGCAAAGGGCCTCAGGAGGTCATTGCCACTGAATCACGACCTCCAAGCAAGCGCATTCCAGCTGTGTGACATTCAGGAAGCAGGAGACTGGGAAAACTATCTTCCTTAGAGGAAGGAAAGTCATCCACAGAGAGTGTGTTTTCAAGGCCTCTCTTTGCAGCAAGTGTTTTGCTTCTCAGACATCAGAGCTGCAGGCTTGCTCTGAGGGCCTCAATTGCAGAGTCAGGGGCTGTGTGTCTCACTGCACTTTCCAAGCATTGCAGACACATTCCTAGGTTGGAGGCAGTGCTTCCCATGAGAAAGAAGCCTCGGGAGTGTGTCTGAGCGGGCTGAGTGCCATGCTAGGGTCACCTAGTCGAGGGCACCTTGCACATCCAATGGGCCCCAGGCGAGTAGCTATGGACCGGCCCTTCGGTTGAGATATCCCAAAGCAGGGAACAAAGCCAGCTCTGTCAGAAGAGGAAAACAGCAATGGGATGGATTTTCAAGCAGTTGCTAAGTCACACCACGTTAGGGGCTCCCCGGGAAAGAAATGCAAATTTTGGCCTCTAGGCCCAGTATCCAGATGTGTGCCACAGGATATTTTCCCCACAGGATCCAAGAATGATCCAGACAGACCTAAGCTCACTAGCTCTCTCCTGCAGAGGAAATGAAATATTGTTGCTGAACCACGAAAGATGCTGGGATTCTTGGCTTATGGAGGAGAAGAATTCAATCCAGGGCCCAAGACGAGGCTTGAATTGCTCAGAGCTTTTGTGCAATAGAGTTTTATTAAAGGATAAAGGAGATAGAGAAAGCTTCTGACAGAGACATCACAAGGGGCAGAAAGCGTACCCCCTTGCTAGTGTTAGTAATGGAGTTATATACTCTCCAATAAGTTATGACAACGAACAAAAGAATGTCTGGAGGTTGTAAAGACTCACTAGACCTACTCCCATAATTTACATTTTAAGATAACAGGATTAGCCAGAAGGTTTTTTCCAGAGACCGTCCTCAAGAAGGATGCATGATTGTTATATAATCCTAAGGAATGTAGAGGGAAAAACAGTTTGTCCTTCCTTCCTCCTTGAGAATTCTAGACCCCTCTCTCCTTGGGGACCCTTGAACTTCTTAGAAACCTGCCTTGGCAATGACTCTCTCAGAAACATGATTGAACAGCCGTTTGGAGCTTCCTTTGACTTTCCCTGGGAGGGAGGGAGCCCTCCCTGAGCACAGGGCCTCAGGGGCCATGGCCAATGAAAAATAATCTCCCAGCAAGTGCTTTTCAGCCCTGTGTGACTCTCAGCCCACAGGAGGCTGAGAAAACTCTCTTCCTTGGAGGAAGGAAAGGCAGCCCAAGAGTGTGTTTTCAGGCCTGTATCTTGCAGCAAGTGTTTGGCTTGTTAGACAGAAGACCTGCAGGCCTGTTCCAACAGACTCAATGCCAGAATCAGGGCCTTGTGTCTCCCCTGCAGTTTCCTGGCCTTGCAAACACATTCCTAGGTGAGAGCAGTCCTGCCCATGGGGAAGCAGGCTGCGGGAGTGTGTCTGAGGGGGCCAGGTGTCATGCTGGGGTCACCTGGTCGAGGGCACCTTGCACCTCCAATGGACCCCAGGCAAGGAGTTGCAGGCCACCACCTTGCTTCTGAAATCCCAAAATGGGGAGCAAAGCTCGCTCTGTCAGAGGGAAGAAAACAGCAACAGGATGGATTTTCAAGCAGTTGCTAGGCTGTACTGCGTTAGGGCTCCAAGGAAGGAAAATGCGAATTTTAGCCCCTACGACTGGTATCCAGGTGGGCTCCCAGGATGATTTCCCCGCAGGATCCAAGAACGTTCCAGACAGACCTGGGCTCACTAGCTCCCTCCTGCAGAAGGAAACATGATAGAACAGCTGTTTTGGAGGTTGCTTTGACTTCCCCTGGGAGGGTAGGATCCCTCCCTGGGTGCAGGGCCTCAGGGGCCATTGCCGCTGAGAAATGCCCTCGAAGCCAGACCTTTGCAGCCTTGTATGACTCAGCACGGAGGAGACTGGAAAAGCTCTCTTCCTTGGAGGAAGGAAAGGCAGCCCCAGAGAGTGTGTTTTCACACCTGTATCTTGCAGCAAGTGTTTGGCGTCTCAGACGTCAGACCTCCAGGCCTGCTCCAACGGCCTCAGTTCCAGAGTCAGGCCGTGTGTCTCCCTGCATTTTCTGAGCCTTGGGAACACATTCCTAGGTCAGAACAGTCCTGCCCATGGGAAGGAGGCTGCGGGAGTGTGTCTGAGGGGGTCGGGTGCCATGCTGGGGTCCAATAGACCCGGTACCTCCAATAGACCCAGGACAACAGCGGTGGGCTCCCCTGGCTTCCGAAATGCCAAAGCGAGAAGCAAAGCTAGCTGTATCAGAAGGAAGAAAAGAGCAATCGGATGGATGTTCAGGCTGTTGCTGGGCCGCACCACTTCAGGGTCCCCCCCGAGAGGAACGCCCTGTGGCCCCTAGGTCCGATATGCAGGTTAACACACAGGGTGTGTCCCCATAGGAGCCAAGAATTTTCCTGACAGACCTAGGCTCACTAGAGCTCTCCTACAGGGCAAAAGGGGTAGAACAGACTGTGGATGTGACTCTGCCTTTCCCAGCGAGCATGGGGCCCTCCCTATGGCCCCGGGCTCCAGGGAAAATTGTCCCTGAAAAATGACCTCCAAGAAGCGCTTTTCCAGCAGGCTGGGATGCAGAGTTCACAGGATGCGGGGAAAGTGATCGTCCTTCAGGGAAGAAGAGGCAGCCACCCAGTGTGTGTTTGCAAGCCTGTATTTGGAAGAAACTGGTTAGCTCCTTCAAGGGGAGACCTCCAGGTCTGCTCAGAGGACCGAAATTCCAGAGGCAGCACCATGCATCTCCCCTGTCCTTTCTGAGCCTTGGAAAGACATTCCTAGCTTATAGCGGTATTGCTCATGAAGAAGCAGGATGCAGGAATGTGTCAGACATGACTGGGTGCCTTCCTGGGTTCAGCTCCGTGAGGGCCTTTCCACTCAAAGTAGGTCCCATGCCTCCTTGGGGAGGAAGTGGGGCCCGCTTGCCTCCAAATTGCCAAAGGCTGGAACAAAGCTAGTTCTATCAGAGGTAAGAAAAGAGCAATTGGATGGATGTGGAAGCTGTTGCTGGGCCGCACTGCTTCAGGCCCCCACCCCTCCGCCCCCGAGAGAAACAGGCGCCCTGTGGCCCCTAGGTCCTGGATGCAGTTTCACACATAGAATGTGTCCCCATAGGAGCCAAGAATTTTCCTGACAGACCTAGGCTCACTAGAGCTCTCCTACAGAGCAAAGGGGATGGGACAGATGTGTGGCTGTGGCTCTGCCTTTCCCTGGGACTGTGGAGCCGCTCCCTATGGCCCCGGGCTCCAGGGGAAATTGCCCCTGAATAATGACCTCCAAGAAGTGCTTTTCCAACTGGCTGAGACGTGGAGTTCTCAGGATGCAGGGAAAGCGAGTGTCCTTCGGGGAAGCAAAGGCAGTCACCTGTTATCATGACTTACTAGAATAGTAGGTACCTTCTCCGGTTGGGCAGAGGCCTTCCTACCTGATCTGAAAAAGAAAATGAAGTAGCTCGCTGATTTGAGAAATAATTCCCAGACTTGGGTTCCAACCAGTATAGAATCCGACAATGGCCCTGTCTTTGTAGCCACGTTAACTAACAGGTATGTGAAGCTCTAAATATCAGTGGAAATTACATACAGCATATAGGCCTCAGGGGAAATGGGCCTCATCTCGCCTGGAGGGCAGAACCTCCTGGATTTTCTCGAGTTGCGGCAGGTGCTCTCGACTTACGACGGGGAACTCAGGGACCCGCTCTGGTGGCCTCAGGAAAGGCCAGTCCCCATGCGAGTTGCTCGGGGCCTCTCGGGATTCATCTCCCATCGATGCCGGGGCCAAGACCTTGTGTGGAGTCGGTGCCGGAACTGTGGATTCCTCTCCAGTGCTGACATGGATCTGGGGTACTTCTGGAGTTCCCCAGGGGAGTCAGTCCTCGTCTCGTATGGGGGCATGCACGTGCGCATTCCTCCCAGCTGTAGCAGCAGTGTCACGCTTCCCTTCGCGTGGGAATCTGTGGCTTTCCCTCGAGGCTTTCCCACGAGGCTTTCCCACGAGCTTTCCCACAGGGCTGTCCCACGAGCCACCATGGTGTGAGTCGATCCTCGGCATGAAAGTCGAGGCAGTTCCGGGGGAAAACAGATTTCCCTGGAATGGACTGAGGCATCTGGGGTCTCTGGAATGGTGGCACGACCCTGGAGTTCCTCTCTCCTTTCCTGTTCAGAGCGCCTCCTCTTGAGATGCGACGGGAACGCCGGGAATTCTTTCCCGACCACGCAGGGAAAGGATCCCTCCTCTCGAGCTAGGAGGCGGAAACGGGACTCCTCTGGATGTGGGCGGGACTCTCGTGCTTCCTCTCTAGTGGAGACGGGTATGTCGGGGAACTTCTTGAGTTGCAGCAAACGTGTGAAGGACCGTTTGGAAGTTCCAAAGGTTAGGTGTGATTAGCCTTGAGACGCCTCTGCGGAAATGGGCCTCATCTCGCTTGAAGGGTAGAACCTCCTGGATTTTCTCGAGTTGCGGCAGGTGCTCTCGACTTACGATGGGGACCTCAGGGACCCGCTCTGGTGGCCTCAGGAAAGGCCAGTCCCCATGCGAGTTTCTCGGGGGCCTCTTGGATTCCTCTCCCGTCGATGCGGGGCCTAAGATCTTGTGTGGAGTGGGTGCCGGAACCTGAGGATTCCTCTCCAGTGCTGACATGGATTTTGGGGTACTTCTGGAGTCTCCCAGGGGAGTCAGTCCTCGACTCGAGTGGGGCATGCACGTGCGCTTTCCTCCCGAGCTGTAGCAGCAGTGTCACGCTTCCGTCGCGTGGATCAAGGGATCTGTGGCTTAGGCTTTCCACGAGGCTTTCCCACGAGGCTTTCCCACAGGGCTGTCCCACGTGCCACCGTGGTATGAGTCGATCCTCGGCTTGAAAGTCGAGGCAGTGCAGGGAAAACAGGTTTCCCTGGAATGGACTGAGACATCTGGGGACTCTGGAATGGTGGCACGACCCTGGAGTTCCTCTCGCCTTTCCTGTGGAGAGCGCCCTCCTCTTGAGATGCGACGGGAACGCCGGGAATTCTTTCCCGACCACGCAGGGAAAGGATCCCTCCTCTCGAGCTAGGAGGCGGAAACTGGGCTCCTCTGATGTGGGCGGGACGCTCGTGCTTCCTCTCGAGTGGAGACGGGTATGTCGGGGAACTTCTTGAGTGCAGCAAGGGTGTGAAGGACCTTTGGAAGTTCCAGAGGTTAGGTGTGATTAGCCTCGAGACGCCTCAGCAGAAATGGGCCTCATCTCGCCAGGAGGGGAAAACCTCCTGGATTTTCTCGAGTTGCCGGCAGGTGCTCTCGACTTACGATGGGGACCTCAGGGACCCGCTCTGGTGGCGCAGGAAAGGCCAGTCCCCTTGCGAGTTGCTCGGAGCCTCTCGGATTCTCTC
>NW_017193364.1:0-9843 GCF_001704415.2 Capra hircus
GGAAAGCCTCGTGGGCAAGCCTCGAGGGAAAGCCACAGATCCCTTGATCCACGGGAAGGGAAGCGTGACACTGCTGCTACAGCTTCGAGAGGAAATCGCACGTGAATGTTCCCAATTCGAGACGAGTACTGAATCCCTGTGGAGACTCCAAAAGTACCCCAAATCCATGTCAGACTGGAGAGGAATCCTCAGGTTCCGGCAGAGATTCCACACAAGGTCTTAGGCCCCGCATCGACGGGAGAGGAATCCGAGAGGCCCAGACTACTCGCATGGGACTGGCCTTTCCTGAGGCCACCATAGCGGGTTCCTGAGGTCTCCGTCATATGTTGAGAGCACCTGCCACAACTCGAGAAAATCCAGGAGGTTCTCCGCTCCAGGCGAGATGAGGCCCATTTCCGCTGAGGCGTCTCGAGGCTAATCACACCTAACCTCTGGAACTTACAAAGGGTCCTTCACACCCTTGCTGCAACTCAAGAAGTTCCCCGACATACCCGTCTCCGCTCGAGAGGAATCACGAGAGTCCCGCCCTCATCCAGAGAAGCCCCGTTTCCGCCTCCCAGCTCGAGAGGAGATTCCTTTCCCTGCCTGGTCGGGAAAGAATTCCCGGCGTTCCCGTCGCATCTCAAGAAGAGGCGCTCTCCACAGGAAAGGCGAGAGAACTCCAGGGTCGTGCCACCATTCCCAGAGTCCCCCAGATGTCTCAGTTCATACCAGGGAAACCTGCTTTCCCTGTATTGCCTCGACATTCAAGCCGAGGATTGACTCACACCACGGTGGCACGTGGGACAGCCTTGTGGGAGAGCCTCGTGGGAAAGCCTCGTTGGAAAGCCTCGAGGGAAAGCCAGAGATCCCTTGATCCATGGAAGGGAAGCGTGACACTGCGGCTACAGCTGGGAAGAAAAAGCGCACGTCCATGCCCCTACTGGAGACGAAAACTGACTCCCCTGGGGAGACTTCAGAAGTACCCCCAAGATCCATGTCAGCACTGGAGAGGAATCCTCAGGTTCTGGCACCGACTCCACACAAGGTTTTAGGTCCCGACATCGACGGGAGAGGAATACCGAGAGGCCCCCGAACATCTCGCATGGGGACTGGCCTTTCCTGAGGCCACCAGAGCGGGTCCCTGAGGTCCCCGTCGTAAGTCGAGAGCACCTGCCGCAACTCGAGAAAATCCAGGAGGTTCTCCCCTCCAGGCGAGATGAGGCCCATTTCCGCTGAGGCGTCTCGAGGCGATTCACACCTAACCTCTGGAACTTCCAAAGGGTCCTTCACACCCTTGCTGCAACTAAAGAAGTTCCCCGACATATCCGTCTCGACTCGAGAGGAAGCACGACAGTCCCGCCCACATGCAGAGCAGCCCCGTTTCCGCCTCCTAGCTCGAGAGGAGGGATCCTTTCCCTGCGTGATCTGTAAAGAATTCCCGGCGTTCCCATCGCATCTCAAGAGGAGGCGCTCTTGACATGAAAGGCGAGAGGAACTCCAGGGTCGTGCCACCATTCCCAGAGTCCCCCAGATGTCTCAGTCCATTCCAGGGAAACCTGTTTTCCCTGCACTGCCTCGACTTTCAAGCCGAGGATCGACACACACCACGGTGGCATGTAGGACAGCCCTGTGGGAGAGCCTCGTGGGAAAGCCTCGTGGGAAAGCCTCGAGGGAAAGCCACAGATCCCTTAATCCACGTGAAGGGAAGCGTGACACTGCTGCTAAAGCTCGGGAGGAAAGCGCACGTGCAGGCCTCAACTCGAGACGAGGACTGAATCCCCTGGAGAGACTCCAGAAGTGCCCCAAGGTCCATGTCAGCACTGGGGAGGAATGCTCAGGTTCCGGTACCGACTCCACACAAGGTCTTAGGCCCCGGCATCGACGGGAGAGGAATCCCGAGAGGCCCCCAACTCGCATGGGGACTGCCTTTCCTGAGGCCACCAGAGCGGGTCCCTGAGGTCCCCGTCGTAAGTCGAGAGCACCTGACGCAACTCGAGAAAATCCAGGAGGTTCTCCCCTCCAGGCGAGATGAGGCCCATTTCCGCTGAGGCGTCTCGAGGCTAATCACACCTAACCTCTGGAACTAACAAGGGTCCTTCACACCCTTGCTGCAACTCAAGAAGTTCCCGTGGGAGGAATCAGGAGAGTCCCTCCCTCATCCAGAGGAGCCCCGTTTCCGCCTCCTAGCTCGAGAGCAGGGATCCTTTCCCTGCGTGGTCGGGAAAGAATTCCCGGCGTTCCCGTCGCATCTCAAGGGGAGGGGCTCTCCACAGGAAGGGCGAGAGGTACTCCAGGGTCGTGCCACCATTCCCAGAGTCCCCCAGATATTTCAGTCCATTCCAGGGAAACCTGTTTTCCCTGCACTGCCACGACTTTCAAGCCGAGGATCGACTCACACCATGGTGGCACGTGGGACAGCCCTGTGCGAAAGCCTCGTGGGCAAGCCTCGAGGGAAAGCCACAGATCCCTTGATCCCCGCGAAGGGAAGCGTGACACTGCTGCTACAGCTCGGGAGGAAAGGGCACGTGCATGCCCCCACTCGCGACAAAGACTGACTACCCTGGGGAGACTCCAGAAGTATCCCAAGATCCATGTCAGCACTGGAGAGGAATCCTCCGTTTCCGGCACCGACTCCACACAAGGTCTTATGCCGGGGTCCAGCCCGGTGCATCCAGGGAATTCGAAGGGTGGATGGCGTTGTCATGGAAAGTCTTGTTTATTTATTAATGTAAGATTAGATTAGGAAACTATAGTGTGGTAAGAAGATTAAGTGGAGGAAGAGGGCTGAATAGCTTGGTTTACTCGGAAGGCCAATAAAATTCCAGACAAGGAATTTGCACCACCTACGTTGGGCCACCGGCGCCCGCTTGAATATCTAAGGGTGCCTCGCCTTAAGCTCCCTTTCGTGCGGGTCTTAACAGCCAGGGCAAGTAAGTAGACCTGGCGAGCCTCCGCACTCCAGGTGGAGATTCAGCCTGAAGTTAAAGTAAAGAGCAGAGAGAAGGAAAGGTAGAGAAGAAGAAAGAGAGAGAAAGACACGGGGGGAGCCAGAGTCCCAAGAAACCAGGCTGAGAGACTAGTTCGAGAAGCTGGTCCGAGAAACTGGCCCCCGGCCCCTGGCCTCCTCCTTTATTGTTCAGAAGGCCTTTTATACTTTTGATAAAACAAGGAGATCAATGGATAACACAAAATTATGTAGGCGTTCACAACCCAGATTTTTCTGTATATCATTTTGTATACAAAAGGTCTCAGGTGATTTACATTATCTTCTGGCCAAGAAGCTTGTTAACACTTTTTGGCTCTCTTCCTTAATGAATGTTAATTTTGTTTCCCCCGAAGTGTTTTTCTTTAATCTGCATCTCCTTAAAGCATTAAAGTTACATCTCTATAGAACAAAGGTGCAGTGGGTTATAACAAAGAAGGTACTTAACTCAAAGATCTAATGTTGCTAATACCAGGTCTACTACTTGTTTTTCTATATACCAACTATATCTAAAAATAAAGGATATGAAAATTTGGCAGCAAGCATTGACCCAAAAATGAAACCTTTAATCAGTCCTATTCTAAAGATTTTGACTCCTCGAAAGCTCCTGCATTCGTAGGATGTTTTAAGCTTCCTGTGCCTCCTGCGGTCAGGAGGCCTCAAACAATCACAAGCGCAGCTGTACGAGTCCTACAGGCAGGCTAGAAAGCCATCAGAGGGTTTTTGGATTGAAACACTCTTTAAAATGCAGAAGACTAACGCGCTGAATTGACTTTTTCCAGAAAAGGTCAGAAGAGTGAGAAGCAGAGCACAAAAACCGGCAGATTTTTGTTGGGGTACATGCTTAAAAATTTCCAGAGGGGTCCCTGAAGTCTGAGCACGCCTTGCGTATGTCAGCTTCCTTCCTCATGACCTTGTCACGGGCGGGCTTCCTCACACTGGCTCCCGGCAGTCTTAGGCCCTGGCATCGACGGGAGAGGAATCCCGAGATGCCGTCGACCAATTCGCTGGGGACTGGCCTTTCCTGAGGCCACCAGAGCGGGTCACTGAGGTCACCATCATAAGTCGAGAGCACCTGCCGCAACTCGAGAAAATCCAGGAGGTTCTCCCCTCCAGGCGAGATTAGGCCCATTTCCGCAGCAGCGTCTCGAGGCTAATCACACCTAACCTATGGAACTTCCAAAGGGTCCTTCACACCCTTGCTGCAAGTCAAGAAGTTCCCCGACATTACCCGTCTCCACTCGAGACGAAGCACGAGAGTCCCTCCCTCATCCAGAGGAGCCCCGTTTCCGCCTCCTAGCTCGAGAGGAGGGATCTTTCCCTGCGTGGTCGGGAAAGAATTCCCGGCGTTCCCGTCGCAACTCAAGAGGAGGCGCTCTCCACAGGAAAGGCGAGAGGAACTCCAGGGTGGTGCCACCATTCCCAGAGTGCCCCAGATATCTCAGTCCATTCCAGGGAAACCTGTTTTCCCTGCACTGCCTCAACTTTCAAGCCGAGGATCGACTCACACCACGGTGGCACGTGGGACAGCCCTGTGGGAAAGCCTCGTGTGAAAGCCTCATGGGAAAGCCCGAGGGAAAGCCACTGATCCCTTGATCCTCGGAAAGGGAAGCGTGACACTGCTGCTGCAATTCGGGAGGAAAGCACACGTGCATGCCCCTACTTGAGACGAGGACTGACTCCCCTGGGGAGACTCCGGAGGTACCCCCCAAGATCCATGTCAGCACTGGAGAGTAAACCTCACGTTCCGGCTCCGACTCCACACAAGGTCTTAAGCCCCGGCATGGACGGCCAGAGAAATCCCGAGAGGCCCCCGAGCAACTCGCATGGGGACTGGCCTTTCCTGAGGCCCCCAGAGCGGGTCCCTGAGGTCTCCGTCGTAAGACGAGAGGACCTGCCGCAACTAGAAACAATCCAGGGAGGTTGTCCCCTCCAGGCGAGATGAGGCCCATTTCCGCTGAGGCGTCTCGAGGCTAATCACACCTAACCTCTGGAACTTCCAAAGGGTCCTTCACACCCTTGCTGCAACTCAAGAAGTTCCCCGACATTCCCGTCTCTACTCCAGAGTAAGCACGAGAGCCCGCCCACATCCAGAGGAGCCCCGTTTCCGCCTCCTAGCTCGAGAGGAGGGATCCTTTCCCTGCGTGGTCGGGAAAGAATTCCCGCATTCCCGTCGCATCTCAAGAGGAGGCGCTCTCCACTGGAAGGCGAGAGGAACTCCCGGGTCTTGCCACCATTCCCAGAGTCCCCCAGATGTCTAAGTCCATTCCAGGGAAATCTGTTTTCCCTCGATTGCCGCGACTTTCAAGCCGAGGATCGACTCACACCACGGTGGCACGTGGGACAGCCCTGTGGAAAGCCTTCTGGAAAGCCTCGTGGAGAGCCTCAAGGGAAAGGCACAGATCCCTTGATCCAGGCGAAGGGAAGCGTGACACTGGCTGCTACAGCTCGGGAGGAAAGCGCACGTGCATGCCCCCACTCGAGACGAGGACTGACTCCCCTGGGGAGACTCCAGAAATACCCCAAGATCCATGTCAGCACTGGAGAGGAATCCTCAGGTTCAGGCACCGTCTCCACACAAGGTTTTAGGCCCCGGCATCGACGGGAGAAGAATCCCGAGAGGCCCCCGAGCAACTCGCTTGGGGACTGGCCTTTCCTGAGGCCACCAGAGCGGGTCCCTGAGGTCCCGTCGTAAGTCGAGAGCACATTCCAAAACTTGAGAACATCCAGGAGGTTCTCCCCTCCAGGCGAGATGAGGCCCATTTCCGCAGAGGAGTCTCGAGGTTAATCACATCTAACATCTGGAACTTCCAAAGGGTCCTTCACACCCTGGCTGCAACTCAAGAAGTTCCCCGACATACCCGTCTCCACTCGAGAGGTAGCACGATAGTCCCGCCCACATCCAGAGGAGCCCCGTTTCCACCTCCGAGCTCGAGAGGAGGGATCCTTTCCCTGCGTGGTCGGGAAAGCATTCCCGGCGATTCCGTCGCACCTCAAGAGGAGGCGCTCTCCACAGGAAAGGCGAGAGGAACTCCCAGGGTCGTGCCACCATTCCCAGAGTCCCCCAGATGTCTCAGTCCATTCCAGGGAAAACTAGTTTCCTGCACTGCCTCCACTTTCAAGGCCGAGGATCGACTCACACCACGGTGGCACTTGGAACAGCCCTGTGGGAAAGCCTCGTGGGAAAGCCTCGTGGGAAAGCCTCGCGGGAAAGCCACTGATTCCTTGATCCACGCGAAGAGAAGCGCGACGCTGGTGCCACAGCTCGGAAGGAAAGCGCACGTAGCATGCCCCCATTCGAGACGAGGACTGACTCCCCTGGGGAGACTCCAGAAGTACCCCAAGATCCATGTCAGCACTGAAGAGGAAACCTCAGGTTCCAGCACTGACGCCACACAAGGTCTTAGGCCCCAGCATCGACGGGAGAGGAATCCCGAGAGGCCCCAGGAGCAACTCCCATGGGGACTGGCCTTTCTTGAGGCCACCAGAGCGGATCCCTGAGGTCCCCGTCGTAAGTCGAGAGCAAATGCCGCAACTCGAGAAAATCCAGGAGGTTCTCCCCTCCCGGCGAGATGAGGCCCATTTCCGCTGAGGCGTCTCGAGGCTAATCACACCTAACCTCTGGAACTTCCAAAGGGTTTTTCACACCCTTGCCTACAACTCAAGAAGATCCCCGACATACCCGTCTCCACTCGAGAGGAAGCACGAGAGTCCCAGCCCACATCCAGAGGAGCCCCGTTTCTACCTCCTAGCTCAGGAGGAGGTATCGTTTCCCTGCGTGGTCGGGAAAGAATTCCCGGTGTTCCCGTCCCATCTCAAGAGGAGGCGCTCTCCACAGGAAAGGCGAGAGGAACTCCAGGGTCGTGCCACATTCCCAGAGTCCCCCAGATGTCTCAGTCCATTCCAGGGAAACCTGTTTTCCCTGCACTGCCTCGACTTTCAAGCCGAGGATCGACTCACAACACGGTGGCACGAGGGACAGCCCTGTGGGAAAGCCTCATGGGAAAGCCTCGTGGTAAAGCCTCGTGGAAAGCCTCGAGGGAAAGCCACAGATCCCTTGATCCACGCGAAGTGAAGTGGCGACCCTGCTGCTACACCTCGGGAGAAAAGCGTAAGTGCATGCCCCCACTCGAGACGAGGACTGACTCCCTGGGGAGACTCCAAAAGTACCCCAAGATCCATGTCAGCACTGGAGAGGAATGCTCAGGTTCCCGGCACCGACTCCACACAAGATCTTAGGCCCTGCACCGAACGGGAGAGGATTCCGCAGAGGCCCCCAAGCAACTCGCATGGGGACTTGCCTTTCCTGAGGCCACCAGAGCGGGTCCCTGAGGTCACCGTCGTAAGTCTAGAGCACCTGCCGCAACTCGAGAAAATCCAGGAGGTTCTCCCTCCAGGCGAGATGAGGCCCATTTTCCGCTGAGGCGACTTGAGGCTAATCACATCCTAACATCTGGAACTTCCAAAGGGTCCTTCACACCCTTGCTGCAACTCAAGAAGTTCCCTGATATACCCGTCTCCACTGAAGAGGAAGCACGAGAGTCCGTCCCACTTCCAGAGGAGCCCCGTTTCCGCCTCCTAGCTCGAAACGAGGGATCCTTTCCCTGCCGTGGTCGGGAAAGAATTCCCGGTGTTCCCGTCGCATCTCAAGAGGAGGCACTCTCCACAGGAAAGGCGAGAGGAACTCCAGGGTCGTGCCACCATTCCCAGAGTTCCCCCAGATGTCTCAGTCCATTTCCAGGGAAACCTGTTTTCCCTGCACTGCCTCAACTTTCAAGCGAGGATCGACTCACACCACGGTGGCACGTGCGACAGCCCTGTGGGAAAGCCTCGTGGGAAAGCCTCCTGGGAAAGCCTCGAGGGAAAGCCACAGATCCCTTGATCCACGCAAACGGAAGCGTGACACTGCATGCTACAGCTCGTGAGGAAAGCGCACGTGCATGCCGCCACACGAGACGAGGACTGACTCCCTTGGGGAGACTCCAGAAGTAACCCAAGATCCATGTCAGCACTGGAGAGGAATCCTCAGGTTCCGGCACCGACTCCACACTAGGTCTTATTGCCCCGGCATCGACGGGAGAGGAATCCCGAGAGGCCCCCGAGCAACACGCATGGGGACTGGCCTTTCCTGAGGCCACCAGAGCGGGTCCCTGAGGTCCCCGTCGTAAGTCGAGAACCACCTGCCGCAACTCGAGAAAATCCAGGAGTTTCTCCCCTCCAGGCGAGATGAGGCCCATTTCCGCTGAGGCCTCTCGAGGCTAGTCACATCTAACATCTGGGAAATTCCAAAGGGTCATTCACACTCTTGCTGCAACTCAAGAAGTTCCCCGACATACCGTCTCCACTCGAGAGGAAACACGAGAGTCCCGCCCACATCCAGAGGATCCCCGTTTCCGCCTCATAGCTCGAGAGAAGGGATCCTTTTCCCTGCGTGGTGGGAAAGAATTCCCCGCGTTCCCGTCGCATCTCAAAGTGGACGGCGCTCTCGACAGGAAACGCGAGAGGAACTCCAGGGTCGGGCCACCATTCCCAGAGTCCCCCAGATGTCTCAGTCAATTCCAGGGAAACCTGTTTTTCCTGCACTGCCTCGACTTTTCAAGCCGAGTATCGACTCACACCACGGTGGCACGTGGGACAGCGCTGTGGGAAAGCCTCGTGGGAAAGCCTCGTGGGAAAGCCTCGAGGGAAAGCCTACAGATCCCCTGATCGCCGCGAAGGTAAGCGTAACCCTGCTGCTGCAGCTCGGAAGGAAAGCCCACGTGCATGCCCCACTCGAGACGAGGACTGACTCCTCTGGGGAGACTCCAGAAGTACCCCAAGATCCATGTCCAGCACTGGAGAAGAATCCTCAGGTTTTGGCCCCGACTCCACACAAGGTCTTAGACCCCGACATCGACGGGAGAGGAATCCCGAGAGGCCCCGAGCAACTCGCATGGGGACTGGCCTTTCCTGAGGCCACCAGAGCGGGTCCCTGAGGTCCCCGTAGTAAATCGAGAGAACCTGCCGCAACTCGAGAAAATCAGGAGGTTCTCGTTCCAGGCGAGATGAGGCCCATTTCCGATGAGGCGTCTCGAGGCTAATCACACTAACCCCTGGAACTTCCAAAGGGTCCTTCACACCCTTGCTGCAACTCAAGAAGTTCCCCGACATACCCATCTCCACTCGAGAGGAAGCACGAAAGTCCGCCCACATCCAGAGGAGCCCCTTTCCGCCTCCTAGCTCGAGAGGAGGGATCCTTTCCTGCGTGGTGGAAAGAATTCCGCCACGTTCCCGTCGCATCTCAAGTGGAGGCGCTCTCCACAGGAAAGGCGAGAGGAACTCCAGGGTCGTGCCACCATTCCAGAGTCCCCGAGATGTCTCAGTCCATTCCAGGGAAACCTGTTTTCCCTGCACTGCCTCGACTTTCAAGCCGAGGATCGACTCACACCACGGTGGCACGTGGACAGCCCTGTGGGAAAAGCCTCGTGGGAAAGCTCCTGGGAAAGCCTCGAGGGAAAGCCACAGATCCTTGATCCAAGCGAAGGGAAGCGCGACAGTGCTGCTACAGCTCGGAGGAAAGCGCACGTGCATGCCCCACTCGAGACGAGGACTGACTCCCCTGGGTAGACTCCAGAAGTACCCAAGATCCATGTCAGCACTGGAGAGGAATCCTCAGGTTCCGGCAACTGACTCCACAAGGTCTTAGGCCCGGCATCGACGGGAGAGGAATCCCGAGAGCCTGCGAGCAACTCGCATGGGGACTGGCCTTTCCTGAGGCCACCAGAACGGGTCCCTGAGGTCCCCGTCGTAAGTCGAGAGCACCTGCGCGCAACTCGAAAAAATCCAGGAGGTTCCTCCCTCCAGGCGAGATGAGGCCCATTTCCGCTGAGGCGTCTTGA
>NW_017193365.1:0-9842 GCF_001704415.2 Capra hircus
CGACTCTCACCATGGTTCCACGTGGACAGGCCCTGTGGGAAAGCCTCGTGTGGGAAAGCCTCGTGGAAAAGCCTCGAGCGAAAGCACAGATCCTTGATCCACGTGAAGGGAAGAGTGGCACTGCTCCTACAGATCGGGAGGGAAGCGCACGTGCACCCCCATTCGAGACGAGGACTAACATCCCTGGGGAGACTCCAGAAGTACCCAAGATCCATGTCAGCACTGGAGAGGAATCCTCAGGTTCCAGGACCGACTCCACACAAGGTCTTAGGCCCCGGCATCGACGGGAGAGGAATTCTGAGAGCCACCGAGCAACTCGCATGGGGAGTGGCCTTTCCTAAGGCCACCAGAGCGGGTCCCTGAGGTCCCCGTCGTAAGTCGAGAGCACCTGCCGCAACTCGAGAAAATCCAGGAGGTTCTCTCCTCCGAGCGAGATGAGGCCCATTTTCTCTGAGGCGTCTCGAGGCTAATCACACCTAACCTCTGGAACTTCCAAAGGGTCCTTCACACCCTTGCTGCAACTCAAGAAGTTCCCCGATATACCCGTCTCTTCTCAGGAGGAAGCACGAGAGTCCCGCCCACATTCAGAGGAGCCCCGTTTCCGCCTCCTAGCTCGAGAGGAGGGATCCTTTCCCTGCGTGGTTGGGAAAGAATTCCCGCGTTCCTGTCGCATCTCAAGAGGAGGCGCTTTCCACAGGAAAGGCGAGAGGAACTGCAGGTTCGGGCCACCATTCCCAGAGTCCCCAGATGTCTCAGTCCATTCCAGGGTAACCTGTTTTTCCTGCACTGCCTCGACTTTCAAGCTGAGGATCCACTCACACAACTGTGGCACGTGGGACAGCCCTGTGGGAAAGCCTCGTGGGAAAGCGTCCTGGGAAATCCTCGAGGGAAAGCCACAGATACGTTGATCCACGCGAAGGGAAGCATGACACTGCTGCTACAGCTCGGGAGGAAACGCACGTGAATGCCCCCACTAGAGACGAGGACTGACTCCCCTGGGGAGACTAAAGAAGTACCCCAAGATCCATGTCAGCACTGGAGAGGAATCCTCAGGTTCCGGCACCGACTCCACACAAGGTCTTAGGCCCCTGCATCGACGGGAGAGGAATCCCGAGAGGACCCCGAGCAACTCGGCATCGGGACTGACCTTTCCAGAGGCCACCTGAGGCGGGTACCTGAGGTTCCTGTCGTAAGTCGAGAGCACCTGCCGCAACTCGAGAAAATCCAGGAGGTGCTCCCCTCCAGGCGAGATGAGGCCCATTTCCGCTGAGGCGTCTCGAGGCTAATCACACCCAAGCTCTGGAACTTCCCAAAGGGTCCTTCACACCCTTGCTGCAACTCAAGAAGTTCCCGACATATCCGTCTCCACTCGAGAGGAAGCACGAGAGTCCCACTCACATCCACAGGAGCCCCGTTTCTGCCTCCTACCTCGAGAGGAGGGATCCCTTTCCCTGCGTGGTCGGGAAAGAATTCCCGCGTTCCCGTCGCATCTCAAGAGGAGGCGCTCTCCACAGGAAAGGCGAGAGGAACTCCAGGGTCGTGTCACCATTCCCAAAGCCCAAAGATGTCTCAGTCCATTCCAGGAAATCATGTTTTCCCTGCACTGCCTCGACTTTCAAGCCGAGGATCGGCTCACACCACGGTGGCACGTGGGACAGCCCTGTGGGAAAGCCTCGTGGGAAAGCCTCGAGGGAAAGCCACAGATCCCTTGATCCACACGAAGGAAAGCGTGACACTGCTGCTACAGCTCGGAAGGAAAGCGCAGGTGCATGCCCCCACTCTAGACGAGGACTGACTCCCCTGGGGAGACTCCAGAAGTACCCAAGATCCATGTCAGCACTGGAGAGGAATCCTCAGGTTCCGGCTCCGACTCAACTCAAAGGCCCTTAGGCCCCGGTATCAACGAGAGGAACCGAGCCTCCCCATGGGGACTGGCCTTTCTGAGGCGACCAGAGCGGGTCCCCCCATCGTAAGTCGAGAGCACTTGCCAAAACTCGAGAAAATCCAGGAGGTTCTGCCGTCCATGCGAGATGAGGCCCATTTCCACTGAGGCGTCTCGAGGCTAATCACACCTAACCTGTGGAACTTCCAAAGGGTCCTTCACACCCTTGCTGCAACTCAAGAAGTTCCCCGACATACCCGTCTCGGCTTGAGAGGAAGCACGAGAGTCACGACCATATCCAGAGGAGCCCCGATTCCGCCTCCTAGCTCGAGAGGAGGGATCCTTTCCCCGCGTGTTCGGGAAAGAATTCCCGGCATTCCCCGTCGCATCTCAAGAGGAGGCGCTCTCCACAGGAAACGCGAGAGGAACTCCAGGGTCGTGCCACAATTCCCAGAGTCCCCCAGATGTCTCAGTCCATTCCAGGGAAACCTGTTTTCCCTGCACTGCCTCAACTTTCAAGCCAAGGATGGACTCACACCAAGGTGGCACGTGGGACAGCCCTGTGGGAAAGCCACGAGTGAAAGCCTCGTGGGAAAGCCTCGAGGGAAAGCCACAGATCCTTGATCCACGCGAAGGGAAGCGTGACACTGCTGCTACAGCTCGGGAGGAAGGCGCACATGCATGGCCCCACTCGAGACGAGGACTGACTGCCCTTGGGAGACTCCACAAGTACCCGAAGATCCATGTCATCCCTGGAGAGGAATCCTCAGGTTCCGGCACAGACTCCACACATCGTCTTAGGCCCCGGCATCGACGGGAGAGGAATCCCGAGAGGCCCCCGAGCAACTCGCTTGGGGACTGGCCTTTCCTGAAGCCACCAGAGTGGGTCCCTGAGGTCCCCGTCGTAAGTCGAGAGCACCTGCCGCAACTCGAGAAAATCCAGGAGGTTCTCCCCTCCAGACGAGATGAGGCCCATTTCCGCTGAGGCGTCTCGAGGCTAATCACACCTAACCTCTGGAACTTCCAAAGGGTCCTTCACACCCTTGCTGCAACTCAAGAAATTCCCGACATACCTGTCTCCACTCGAGAGAAAGCACAAGAGTCCCGCCCACATCCAGAAGAGCCCCGTTTCCGCCTCCTCTCTCGAGAGGAGGGATCCTTTCCCCTGCGTGGTCGGGAATGAATTCTCGACTTGCCATAGCAGCTCAAGAGGGGGCGCTCTCCACAGGAAAGGCGAGAGGAACTCCAGGGTCGTGCCACCATTCCAGAGTCCCCCAGATTTCTCAGTCCACTCCAGGGAAAAACTTTTTTCCCTGCACTGCCTCCACTTTCAAGACGAGGATCGACTCACACCACGGTGGCACGTGGGACAGCCCTGTGGAAAGCCTTGTGGGAAAGTCTCGTGGGAATGCCTCGAGGGAAAGCCACAGATCCCTTGATCCATGCGAAGGGAAGCGTGACACTGCTGCTACAGCTCGTGAGGAAAGCTTACATGCATGCCCCCACTCGAGACGAGGACTGACTCCACTGGGGAGACTCCAGAAGTACCCCAAGATCCATGTCAGCACTGGAGAGGAATTCTCAGGTTCCGGCACTGACTCCACACAAGGTCATAGGCCCCAGCATCGACGGGAGAGGAAACCCGAGAGGCCCCGAGAGGCCCCCGTGCAACTCGCAAGTGGACTGGCCTTTCCTGAGGCCCCCAGAGCGGGTCCCTGAGGTCCCCGTCGTAAATCGAGAGCACCTGCCGCAACTCGAGAAAATCCAGGAGGTTCTCCCCTCCAGGCGAGATGAGGCCCATTTCCGCTGAGGCGACTCGAGGCTAATCACACCTAAACTCTGGAACTTCCAAAGGGTTCTTCACACCCTTGCTGGAACTCAAAAAACTTCCGCAACATTCCCAACTCCACTCGAGAGGAAGCACAAGAGTCCCACCCACATCCAGCGGAGCCCCGTTTCCGCCTCCTAGCTCGAGAGGAGGGATCCTTTCCCTGCGTGGTCGGGAAAGAATTCACGGCGTTCCCGTCGCATCTCAAGTGGAGGCGCTCTCCACAGGAAAGGGGAGACGTACTCCAGGGTCAGGCCACATTCCCAGAGTCCCCCAGATGTCTCAGTCCATTCCAGGGAAAACTATTTTCCCTGCACTGCCTCCACTTTCAAGCCGAGGATTGACTCACACCACGGTGGCACGTGGGACAGCCCTGTGGGAAAGCCTTGTGGGAAAGCCTCGTGGGAAAGCCTCGAGGGAATGCCCCTGATCCCTTGATCCACGAGAAGGGAAGCGTGACACTGCTGCTACAGCTCGGGAGGAAAGCGCACGTGCATTCCCCCACTCGAGACGAGGACTGACTCCCATGGGGAGACTCCAGAAGTACCCCCAAGATCCATGTCAGCACTGCAGAGGAATCCTCAGGTTCCGGCACTGACTCCACACAAGGTTTTAGGCCCAGAATCGACGGGAGAGGTAACCCGAGAGGCCCCCGAGAGGCCCCCGAGCAACTCGCAAGGGGACTGGCCTTTCGTGAGGCCACCAGAGCGGGTCCCTGAGGTCCCGTCGTAAGTCGAGAGCACCTGCCGCAACTCGAGAAAATCCAGGAGGTTCTCCCCTCCAGGCGAGATGAGGCCCATTTCCGCTTAGGTGTCTCCAAGCTAATCACACCTAACCTCTGGAACTTCCAAACGGTTCTTCACACCCTTGCTGCAACTCAAGAAGTTCCCCGAATTACACGTCTCCCCTCGAGAGGAAGCACGAGAGTCCCGCCCACATCCAGAGGAGCCCCGTTTCCACCTCCTAGCTCGAGAGGAGGGATCCTTTCCCTGCGTGGTCGGGAAAGAATTCCCGGGCGTTCCCGTCGCATCTCAAGTGGAGGCGCTCTCCACAGGAAAGGCGAGACGTACTCCAGGGTCAGGCCACATTCCCAGAGTCCCCAGATGTCTCAGTCCATTCCAGGGAAAACTATTTTCCCTGCACTGCCTCCACTTTCAAGCCGAGGATTGACTCACACCACGGTGGCACGTGGGACAGCCCTGTGGGAAAGCCTTGTGGAAAGCCTCGTGGGAAAGCCGAGGGAAAGCCCTGATCCCTTGATCACGAGAAGGGAAGCCTGACACTGCTGCTACAGCTCGGGAGAAAGCGCACGTGCATGCCCACCGAGACGAGGACTGACTCCCCTGGGGAGACTCCAGAAGTACCCCAAGATCCATGTCAGCCCTGGAGAGGAATCCTCAGGTTCCGGCCCTGACTCCACACAAGGTCTTAGGCCCTGGCATCGACGGGAGAGGAACAGCGACAGGCCCTCTAGCAACTCGCATGGGGACTGGCCTTTCCTGAGGTCACCAGAGCGCGTCCATGAGGTCCCCGTCATAAGTCAAGAGCACCTGCCGCTCGGTAAAATCCAGGAGGTTCTCCCCTGCAGGCGAGATGAGGCCCGTTTCCACTGAGGTGTCTCGAGGCTAATCACACTTGACCTCTGGAACTTCCAAAGGTCTTTCACAGCCATGCTGCAACTCAAGAAGTCCCCCGACATACCCGTCTCCACTCAAGAGGAAGCACGAGGGTCCCGACCACTTCCAGAGGAGCTCCGTTTCCGGCTCGTAGCTCGAGAGGACGGATCCTTTCCCTGCTTGTTTGGAAAGAATTCCCGGCATTCCCATCGCATCTCAAGAGGAGGCGCTCTCCAAAGGAAAGGGGGAAGGAACTGCAGGGTCGTGCCACCAATTCCAAGACTCCCCCAGATATCTCAGTCCGTTCCACAGGAACCTGTTTTCCCTGCACTGCCTCGGCTTTCATGCCGAGGATCGACTCACACCACCGTGACACGTGGGACAGCCCTGTGGGAAAGCCTCGTGGAAAAGACTCGAGGGAAAGCCACAGATCCCTTGGTCCACGCAAGGGAAGCGTGACACTGCTGCTACAGCGGGAGGAAAGGGCACGCTCATGTCCCCACTCGAGACGAGGCCTGACTCCTTTGTGGAGACTCCAGAAGTACCCCAAAATCCATATCAGCACTGGAGAGGAATCCTCAGCTTCCGGCCCCGACTCCACACAAGGTCTTAGGCCCCAGTATCGACGGGAGAGGAATCACGAGAGGCCCTAGCAACACGCATGATAACTGGCCTTTCCTGCGGCCGCCAGAGCAGGTCCTGAATCCCCGTCGTAAACTCGAGAGCACCTGCTGAAACTCGGGAAATCCAGGAGCCTCTCCATTCCAGGCGACATGAGGCCCATTTCCGCTGAGGCATCTCGAGACTAACCACACCTAACCTCTGGAAACTTTCAAAGGGTCCTTCACACCCTTGCTGCAACTCAAGAAGTTCCCCGATATACCCGTTCTTCTTCACGTTCTGCCATAATGGTGGTGTCATCTGCATATCTAAGTTGATTGATATTTCTACCGGCAATCTTGATTCCAGCTTATGTATCTTCCATCCCAGGATTTTTCATGATGTACTCTGCATAGAAGTTAAATAAACAGGGTGACAATATACAGCCTTGACATACACCTTTTCCTTTTTGGAACCAGTCTGTTGTTCCATGTCCTGCTCTAACTGTTGCTTCCTGACCTTCATCCAGATTTCTCAAGAGGCAGGTTAGGTGGTCTGGTATTCCCATCCTTTCAGAATTGTGGCTAAAACAACAGTATAAGGACCTTTCCGATGTCAGGCCAAGGAATTGTGTTTCCAGTCATTGAGCCACACCTGATCACTGAGCACAAATTCATGAATCTGTTCCTCAAGGGGGAATGATATTCTTTTTTATACAAACTTAGTTACCTGATTTATTACCTTACCTAATTGTTCCATCTGCTGTGAAATCCCACCCCCTTACTTGTGGCAAATCTGCTAACACCTGCCTCACTGTGGGAGGGGGTCTCCCATAGAAAATTTCATAAGGACAACAACTGTGGGAATGTGCGGTTACCCGTAATATGAGTAAGTCTACCGGAAGCAAGCCCATCCATGTACAGTCAGTCTCTAATGATCCATTTTGAAAAGTGTCTCTTCAAAGAGTTTGGTTGTTTCTTTCCACCAATTCCAGAACACTGGGGCCTATATGCTGTATGTAATTTCCACTGATATTTAGAGCTTCACATACCTGTTAATTAACGCGGCTACAAAGACAGGGCCATTGTCGGATTCTAACTGGTTGGAAACCCAAGTCTGGGGAATTATTTCTCAAATCAGCGAGCTACTTCATTTTCTTTTCAGATCAGGTAGGGAAGGCCTCTGCCCAACCGGAGAAGGTACCTACTATTCTAGTAAGTCATGATAACAGGTGACTGCCTTTGCTTCCCGAAGGACACTCGCTTTCCCTGCATCCTGAGAACTCCACGTCTCAGCCAGTTTGGAAAAGCGCTTCTTGGAGGTCATTATTCAGGGGCAACTTCCCCCTGGAGCCCGGGGCCATAGGGAGCGGCTCCACACTCCCAGGGAAGGCAGAGCCACAGCCACACATCTGTCCCATCCCCTTTGCTCTGTAGGAGAGCTCTAGTGAGCCTACGTCTGTCAGGAAAACTCTTGGCTCCTATGGGGACACATTCTATGTGTGAAACTGCATCCAGGACCTAGGGCCCAGGGCGCTGTTCCTCTCGGGGGGGACCCCTGAAGTGGTGCGGCCCAGCAACAGCCTGAACATCATCCGATTGCTCTTTTCTTCCTTCTGATAGAGCTAGCTTTGCTTCTCGCTTTGGCATTTCGGAAGCCAGGGGGAGCCCCACCGCTGTTGTCCTGGGGTCTATTGGAGGTACCGGGTCTATTGGACCCAGCATGGCACCCGACCCCCTGCCGCAACTCGACAAAATTCAGGAGGTTCTCCCCTCCAGGCGAGATGAGCCCATTTCCGCTGAGGCGTCTCGAGGCTAATCACACCTAACCTCTTGAACATCCAAAGGACCTTCACACCCTTGCTGCAACTCAAGAAGTTCCCGACTTACGCATCTCACTCGAGAGGAAGCACAAGAGTTCTGCCCACATCCAGAGGAACCCGTTTCCGCCTCCTAACTCGAGGGAGGGATCCTTTCCCAGCGTGGTCGGGAAAGAATTCCCGGCGTTCCCGTTGCATCTCAAGAGTAGGCGCTCTCCACAGGAAAGGCGAGAGGAACTCCAGTGTCGTACCACCATTCCAGAGTCACCTGGATGTCTCAGTCCATTCCAGGGAAATCTGTTTTCCCTGCACTGCGTCGAATTTCAAGCCGAGGATCGACTCACACTCGGTGGCACGTGGGACAGCCCTGTGGGAAAGCCTCGTGGGAAAGCCTCGAGGTAAAGACACAGATCCTTGATACACGCGAAGGAAGCACCACACTGCTGCTACAGCTCGGGAGGAAAGCGCACGTGCATGCCCCACTCGAGAGAGGACTGACTGCCCTGGGAGACTCCAGAAGTACCCTAAGATCCATGTCTGCACTGGAGAGGAATCTCAGGTTCCGGCACTGACTCCACACAAGGTCTTAGGCCAAGCATCGACGGGAGAGGAATCCGAGAGGCCCCGAGCAACTCGCATGGGACTGGCCTTTCCTGAGCCACCAGAGCGGATCCCTGAGGTCCCGTCGTAAGTCGAGAGCACCTGCTGCAACTCGAGAAAATCCAGGAGGTTCTCCCCTCCAGGAGAGATGAGGCCCATTTCAGTTGAGGCAACTAGGGGTAATCACACTTTAACTCTGGAACTTTCAAAGGGTCCTTCACACACTTCCTGCAACTCAAGAAGTTTCCCGACATACCCGTCTCCACTCAAGAGGAATCCGAGAGTCCTGCCATATCCAGAGTGGCCCGTTTCCGCCTGCTAGCTCGAGAGGAGGATACTTTCCCTGCGTGGTGGGGAAAGAATTCCCGGTGTTCCCGTCACATCTCAAGAGAGGCGCGCTCCACAGGAATGGCGAGAGGAACTCTAGGGTCGTGCCACCATTCCAGAGTCCCCTGGATGTCTCAGTCCATTCCAGGGGAACCTGTTTTCCCTGCACTGCCTCGACTTTCAAGCTGAGGATCGACTCACACCATGGTGGCACGTGGGACAGCCCTGTGGGAAAGCCTCGTGGGAAAGCCTCGTGGGAAAGCCTCGAGGGAAAGGCACAGATCGCATGATCCACGCGAAGGGAAGCGTGACACTGCTGCTACAGCTCGGAGGAAAGCGCACGTGCATGCCCCACTCGAGACGAGGACTGACTCCCCTGGGGAGACTCCAGAAGTACCCAAGATCCATGTCAGCACTGGAGAGGAATCCTCAGGTTCCGTCACCGACTCCACACAAGGTCTTAGGCCCCGCATTGACGGGAGAGGAATCCCAAGAGGCCCCGAGCAACTCACATGGGGACTGGCCTTTCTTGAAGCCACCAGTCGGGTCCCTGAGGTCCCCGTCGTAAGTCGAGAGCACCTGCCGCAACTTGAGAAAATCCAGGAGGTTCTCCCTGCAGGCGAGATGAGGCCGTTTCCACTGAGGTGTCTCGAGGCTAATCACACTTGACCTCTGGAACTTCCAAAGAGTCTTTCACAGCCATGCTGCAACTCAAGAAGTTCCCCGACATACCCGTCTCCCCTCAAGAGGAAGCACGAGGGTCCCGCCCACATCCAGAGGAGCCCCGTTTCCGCCTCCTAGCTCGAGAGGAGGATCCTTTCTCTGCGTGGTCGGGAAAGAATTCCGGCATTTCCGTCGCATCTCAAGAGGAGGCGCTCTCCACAGGAAAGGCGAGAGGAACTCCAGGGTCGTGCCACATTCCCAGAGTCCCCCATATGTCAGTCCATTCCAGGGAAACCTGTTTTCCCAGCACTGCGTCGACTTTCAAGCCGAGGATCGACTCACACCACGGTGGCACGTGGACAGCCCTGTGGAAAGCTCGTGGGAAAGCACCTGATCTGATCCACGCGAAGGGAAGCGTGACACTCCTGCTACAGCTCGGAGGAAACCACATGTGCATGCCCCACTCGAGACGAGGACTGACTCCACTGGGGAGACTACAGAAGTACC
>NW_017193366.1:0-9841 GCF_001704415.2 Capra hircus
TTTATGCACACATAAGCATATTCTGAAATTCTGTTCCACTCCAGTAGCACATTTAATTCCTTTAGAGTTTTTTGATGGAATACACATTCCAAGCAGAACTATCTTTCAAATTACAGGAATTAGACCTTGTTCAGGATATTTTTGTCATACAGAAAATTATAATTTATAATTCTAACATGAAGAGCATCTAATTCAGTGTTTCTTTGTTAGTTTCTTTTGACATTTTTAGGTCATTAGGTAATATTTAGCTGAGAAATATATGAATTGAGAAGCAAACAGGCAAGCAATAAGAAAAACACTAGTTTTATTGCATATTTTGTCTGTATCATTGTATGTGATTTTGGACAAATCTACCATATATATACATATATAAACATAAAATTTACACCTTACATATATATAAAGCCTGTTTGTCGATTATACCTTAGTAAATTTTAAAATAAATTAAAGCAGAAAGCAATGTATGTACTTAAAAGGAGAAATGTTTGCTGTGAAATCTAGATACCTTTTGCTATGATGTCATTATCCAACAGTTTTTGGAGTCTCTGGGAATGATAATGGAACTTGATGAGAAGATAACAGTCAAACTTGTGATTTACTTTCACATAAAATATTTCTAAATTTGCTGTTGTTTTTCTTCATGTTTCAAGAAATATAAATTGCATCAGGAAATGATAATTAGCTTTAATTGCTTGTTCTGAGCCTCTGAAGAAGGCAAGGGATTCTCTCTAGGGCCTTGTGCCACAGGGAGTGGAGGAGACATAGTAGTCTCAGCATTCCCAGTAAATCCACAAGTCCTCTGGAGGTGGAGGGGGGGCTGCCTTTCCCACAGTCCCATGTAGAATCTCTAATGGATACCTTAGCTTCAGTTATTTCTTCATGAGGGAAATCACTTGGGGAATTTCGAGTCACTGCAAACAATAGGAACAGGAAGTGCATACTCTCCAGAAGGATATGTAGAAGGCCTGGCTTAGCTGGACTCCTTCATAGCAGTGTCCTGAACAAGTGTTTCCTGGGAGTGTGAGGACACAGGGGCCCTGAGGCTCTTTGGTGCATGTATCTCTGCTTCTGCCATTTCGGGGTAGAACTGTGCAAGGAGGATTGACAGGTATTTAACCCAAACTGAATTTAAAGGAACTAAAACTAAACTTCTGAGAAATAGAATCAGCAAGGTTGCCTCTAAATAAGATTTTAAGGCATGGAAAACACAAGGGCTGACTCACAAGACCACAAACAAAAACAATGGGAAGAAATTGTAAGGATAAAACATTTTGCATACCATGCTTACTAGATTTGTTGATAATACAGATTGCTTAAATAATAGCATTTGGGAGATAAGGAAATAGATATTTAATTGCATATAAGTTAACTAGAAGGACATAAAAATCTACCAGAATTGAGTAAAAGGTGATCAGTGGTTTACTCACTTCCCCTCACCTCCCAAGGGACAATAGACAATATCTGGAGGTATCTTTGGTGTCACAGTGCAGGGACCAGGGGTGAAGTTACTGTCATCTAGTGGACAAGGCCAGAGAAGCTGCACAGGATAGCTCCCCAAAAAACAACAATCCAGCCCAAAATATCAATAGTGCCATGATTGAAGAACTCTGAAAAAGATCACTGATAAAGAATAAAGAATTTTATCATAGTGAGAACTGACATGGAAAATTTGCCTCCTGATTGTTACTTAAATATACTCGTGAAAATAGTATGGTAGCTTTTCATTGTATAAAAATTAAATATATGGATAATCCAGTAATCCTGCTTCTGAATATTTATTTATTTAATTCAAATATTTATTTAATCAAAAGAATTAAAATGATGATTTCAAAGAGATATTAGCATTCCTTGTTCATTGCAGAGCTAGTCACAATAACAAAGATTAGAAATAACCAAAATGTCTATGGACCAAAAACTGGATCAAGAAAATGTGGTATGCACATAAAATGACATAAAAAAAGAAAGAAATTATGCAGTAAATTACCACATGGATGACAGTATGCTTAGTGAAATATGTCAGTCACAGAAAGACAAATACTGTATGAATTCACTTATATGTTTATGGACTCAAAAAGTGGATGATTGATGTCAGAGGCGAGAGGAGGGAAAAACAGGAAGTTACAAATCAACGGACATAAAATATCAATTAAGCAAGTTAAATGAGTTCTAGAGATTATACTTACAAATATTATATTGGTAGTCAACAATACTGTATTGTACATTTAAAATATCTTAATTTGGTAGGTCTTATGTGAAATGTTCTTATCACATTAAAATAAAAATAAATATTAGTACAATATGATCACTAAAATCTAAATTTTTACTTGGATTCCATCAGCTTTTTCCCTTTAATTATCTCTTTTTTTCTTGGACCCAATCCAGGTACCGCATTATACTGTCATCATCTCTCCCTAATGTCTGATCTGTGACAGATTTTGACTCTTTCCTTTTTTTTTTTGGCTTCAATAATTCTAAGGAGTATGGATGAGGTATCCTGTAGAATGCTTGCAGATATGGGTTTGCCTAATAATTTTCTTATAGTAAGATGAGATGATAGATTTTGCGGAAAGAATATCATAGAGGTGAAGTTTCTCACCACATCATATCAGGGGATAAATGATGCCCACACTGCACCACTGGAGATGCTCACCTTTATCTTTTACTTCAGGTAATGTTGGTGATATTTACTAAACTTGACTGTGAGATTTGAAATGGAGTTGAATTAATAAAAATTATTTCTACCGTGTTCATGTTCCTTATTTAAACTCTATAGTCCTTGGTTTCTACAATGAATATGTGTTATTTCAACAATTCAACAAACAAATAATTAATGGAATGGATGTGGTGGTGCAACCGAGCATAACAGAACAGTTATTTTAACAGGATCAGTTCATTGTCCAAACTTAATATTTAACTTTGCAAATATCTCTGCTTTAACTCTGAATGAATCATGATGATCTAAACGCTGGACCTTCATATTTCTCCCATATGTTAGAGTAACAGTATGGAGGAACAAGGTTATGCCTGGCATATTGTAGTCATTCAATTAATATTTAATAATGATTTCATATATAATTGCATAATTTTTATAATTATAAAAAAGTATCAGTGTGAGGAAGGGTCTGAGAGAAGTGATTTTAACCTACAAATGTTCATGTGAAATGCCGCAACACTGCTCCAGGTTTTCTAGAACACAAGAAAGAATTACATCAGAGAATTGTGATTAATTTTAATTATTTCAAGGCTTTAAAAGAATGAGACAACAGTCTCTAGGGTTTATGCCCCATAGGTTGTGACTCTAGATGGAAGGCTATATCCATCACTCCAACCAGGAGAGGCCCTACTTTCACTCATCAGCAGGTATGTACAACAGACAGCTCGTGGGAAGCTGCTGTGAAACACAGGAGCTCAGCCTGACGCTCTGTGATGACCTAAGAGAAGGCATGGGAGGGAGGGGGAGGCTCAAGAGGGAGGGGATATATCTGTGTATATCCCTTCCAATCAAAAGTAAATTCAAAAATAAGATTCTAAACAAAAATTAATATTATTTTCTAAGTAGAGTATTAGAAAAACAGTATGAGTAGAAATTTACAATTTAGACATAGAGAGTCCTTGAGTAATACTAAAGGAAGAGGAAGTGGACTCAGCCTACAGAGCTTTGTGTCGAACTGGTTCAGCTAAGCCCCTAAAACAACAGGGCTTCCCTAGTGGAACAGTGGGAAAGAATCTGCTGCCAGTGCAAGAGATGCAAGCGACTTGGGTTTGATCCTGGGTTAGGAACATCCCCTGGAGTAGGAAATGGTAACCCCCTTCAGTATTCTTGCCTGGAAAAAATTCCACGGGCATAGAGTCTGGCGAGCTACATACAGCCCATGGGTTCACAAAAGAGTCTGAAACAATGGAGTGACAGAACACCAACAAGTGCCTGGGATGGAGGGTTAGAAGAGCTCTGAGAATCTGTGGAAGGTGCATTATGTGGTTTCTACAAACTTTTGAAGGAGTAGTCAAATTGAAATAAAGACAAACATTTAATAAAAAGTAAGCAGAGATTAAACAAATGCTAGGGAAAGAAGAGTAAAAGGAACTATTTTTAATTAGGTATGTAAAGCAGCCTTGACAGCAAAAATTAAACAAAATAGAGAAGAAAGGTATAGGAAATATATGAGCTGTCATATTTCCTAAATGCAAAGAAACTCACCAGCAATTTAAAAATAACATTTGGGTCACAAAATCTATTGCATGAAATAAAACATTAGTTTAATATTAATTTTTAAGTGGCTTAAATAAATCAGCTATAGTTAGAGTGTCTAGCTTTGTGATAGATTGTCTTTTGAGATTGTCTTTATTAAACTGATACTCAAATTTATGAGTATAGGAAGACATAGGGATCTTGAGTGTCTCAGTTTTGCCTATGATCTGGCATCACTGCTGAGCCACATAAAATCTATTTCTTGAGTTGTGGGACTAGAAACAGCCTTATCGGAAATGATAGAGAATAGTCCTGGTATGGTAGGGTCTAAGAGGTGTTGGTCACCAATTGTCCATGCGTGTGTGCTGAGCCGCTCAGTTGTGTCCTATTCTTTGTGACTCCATGGACTATAGAGCCAACCCAACCCTGTCCACATAATTTTCCAGTCAAGAACACTGGAGCGGGTTGCCATTTCCTCCACCAGAGGATCTTTCCAACCCAGAAACTGAACATGCATCTCTTGCTTCTCCTATATTGGCAGGTGGATTCTTTACCACTATCCCCCTGAGAAGTCACTGGTCACCAATTAGAGAAATAAGATTTTTTTCTGTTAGTATTTTCTCATGAAATATCATCACAGTGCAGTACTATATTAAATGTGTGATCTTTCTCTTTTACAGGTAATATAGGGACAGAATAAATGTCTTTATTTATGGACATTTCTATGTTAGAATCTTTATTAGTGTTAGTTAAATTTTTCTTAAGTTCCTTTCTCATCTCACCTGATACTGCCTTCTAGTATAGCTCTCTGATATGTACACTTTCATTGGACAATTTCCCACAGATTTAAGATCACTAGTTTGTTCACAAATTGGAACATGATTATGAATAAATGAAGTATCTTAGTACTAAGACATTGAACATAGATTCTCTTTCAGACAAACAGAAAATTTGCGGGAGTCTGGATCAAGATTCCAGTCACAGATGTGTAGATTGATTCTTATTTGCATGTTACAGGGAAAGTCAAGGATCTCTGTCTTGTGCTTTGTCATGTCTTCGATAAAGACCTAGTCTGTATTATTATCCTTGTTATTTGTTCAGTGTTATTATTCCACAAGCAATGTGGTGGGATTGATCATTAGGGCTCCCTGGGTTGAGAAGAACACTATCTGAAAAAAATTAACTAAGGTTTATCTTGACAATAGATTTACTGAGTCAGAAACAAAAGTAAATGTTAAAGTATCATGTGGAATTAACAATAAAGGCACAGATGTAACTGTTAGAGGGGTCATTCTCAGTGTCGCACTGTGAACATGTGATGCAAAATGTAATTTATTTAGAATTTTCTCACTTCTGCTACTAGTTTTAGGACTGAAATAATCAGTTATGGTACTAGGCTAGGTTAATCTTTTATGAATTTATAATGTTCAAGATGACCTAAAAGTGTTATAGAAGGATTTCACTTAAAATAACTCCCAAATCTTTTGATTTCATATTATCTCTAAATGTTGAAATTATACTTCAGAACTAAAAAGTTCAATAATGGTACTGTGCTATTTAAAGAAAAGTTTAAATTGTTATCTTTTAAAAATTTTAGACATTTAGCAATTGTGCATAAGAAACACAGAGAGAGGTTCTAAAAGAGACACTTTACTTCATCTTCCAGCTTTGGAAAGAAGGCATTAACCGAGGGTCTTACATCCTCATTCTCTCTAATATGTTTGTTTCCAGGATGATTCATATTCTGACAAACAGAAACCATGTTTCTATCAGAGAGAAATAAAAGTGGGGCCACGTTCACTCTCCTGGGCTTCTCCTATTACCCAGAGTTGCAAGTGCCCCTCTTCTTGATATTCTTCACCGTCTACAGTGTCACTGTGGTAGGGAATCTTGGGATGATTGTAATCATCAAAATCAACCTCAAACTGCACACCCCCATGTACTTTCCCCTCAGCCACCTCCCCTTTGTGGATTTCTGTTATTCCTCCATCATTGCTCCCAAGACCATGGTGAATCTCATGGTAGAAGACAGAACCATTTCATTTGTAGACTGTGTAATGCAATTCTTTTTCTTTTGTACCATTGTGTTGACTGAGTCCTTTTTATTAGCTGTGATGGCCTATGACCGCTTCATGGCCATCTGCAACCCTCTGCTCTACAGGGTGGCCATGTCCCAGAGACTCTGTGTCATGTTAGTGGTTGGATCTTATGCCTGGGGAACAACCTGCTCCTTGACATTCACATGTTCTGTTAGCTGATTGTCATTTCAAGGTTTCAACACAATCGATCACTTCTTCTGTGAGTTCTCCTCCCTGCTTTCCCTCTCTTGCTCTGATACTTATCTCAACCAGTTGCTGCTTTTCATTTTCTCCACCTTTAATGAGGTCAGCACACTCTTCATCATTCCTGTCTTAACGCGTTTATTGTTATCGCCATCCTCCAGATGCATTCAGCCTGTGGTCGCCGCAAAGCCTTTTTCACCTGCGCCTCCCGCCTGACCGCCATCAGCATCTTCCCCGGTGCCATCCTCTTCCTCTACTCTGTACCAGCTCCACACCCTCCAGGCACACAATCAAAGTGGCATCTGGGTTTTACACGGCAGTCATCCCCATGTTGAGAAATAAGGATGTCAAGGACACAGTCTCCAACATCATGGGCTCTAAAATGTTTCTTATTGAGCATTATTGTAATAGTAGAGTTTTTCCTTGATATGTAAATGTAGTGTGTCTGCAAACGTTGGTTTTTAAAGATACATTTAGATTAATGAAGAGTGAATGCTGTAAAATTTATGAATGCTGAGCTTGGGGAATGATGGGGGAAAGGGATAGTTAGGGTGTTCGGGATGGATATGAACACTCTTCTATTTAAAATGGATAGCCAACAAGGATTTACTGTATAGCACATGGAACTCTTCTCAATATTATGTGGCACCTGGATGGGAGGAGTGTCTGTGGGTGAAAGGATACATGTATATATGTATACATCTGGGTCCCTTCACTTTTCACCTGAAACTATTACAACATTGTCTGTAAAAAGGCTATATCTGAATACAAAATAAGCTTTTTAAAAGCGTTAAATGCCTGTAAAGTTGAAGAACATGAATTTTGGCTCAACGACACTAAATGACTCCCGTCTCTTACTGGGAAAAAGTAATCTCTAAATTTTAAAATTTTTCATCTAAAATTTCAGGCAAAATAATTGTATTACATAGATTAAAATATAATATAGATATCATGTGGCATACCTTGTGTAATCTTAATAAATTTAATTTCATCTTCCTTGTTTTATACAAGAAAGCTAAGCTCTCAATTAGCACATGCATTTGTCTTTATAAAAATACAAATAGCAGTTAAAATAAGTCATGGTGTTCGTCCTTCAAGGAATGAAAATCCAGTGTTGACAAGAGGATACTTAAGAAAGTGACAACTGTATAAGTTAGATAAACAATATCTCAATGGATTTGAGAGGAAAATAAAAGTTCTAGTCCTTCATAAAATAGGTATTATGTTGACTTCTCTTGGATAACCGAAGAGACAGAGTTTTAGGAGACATATGCAGGAGTCTCATCCAGGAGACTAAATCATGACAAACAAGATCAGAATGTAGCAATGTGCTGATGACACAACAAAATTTTATTGAGCGAATGCTGTCTAACTCGTGTGTATATTTGCCTGTGTGTTGGAGTATTTGGGTTGTATTGTATATACAGGTTACTTGGCATGAAGGAAAGCTGATAAGACACTATCTATATTCTGAATATGTTTTCTAAAGAACTCCAATACGGCAGCATGAACAGCTACGATAAACTTCACCAGAGGCTTAAAAATGGAGAACTCATTCTCAGAATATCTTATATGCAAAAGCGAAGCATGACAAGTGACTACCCAATTGGCATTTCATTCTATTTTCCTGGGCTTCCCTTGTGACTCAGCTGGTAAGAATCTGCCTGCAATGCAGAAGACCTAGGTTTGATCCCTGGGTTGGAAGGATCCCCTGGAGAAGGGAAAGGCTACCCACTCTAGCATTCTGGCCTAGAAAATTTCATGGACTATATAGTCCGTAAGGTCAAAAAGAGTCCAACACAATGAAGCCACTTTCATTTTCGGTTATTTTGCCTATGAAGACATCAAAAATATTATCAATTCTTCATGTTTTTTTCTTTCCTAAATATAATGTCTGTATCTTTCTCAACTGAACTAGCACCTTAAACAAAATAAAACAAGAAGTGCTTGCAGTTGCCCAAAGATTTGAAAACTAATTACCTGTGTAACCATCAGTTCAGTTCAGTCGCTCAGTCGTGTCCCACTCTTTGTGACTCCATGGATCGCAGCATGCCAGGCCTCCCTGTCCATCACCGACTCCCGGAGTTCACTCAGACTCGCGTCCATCGAGTCCATGATGCCATCCAGCCATCTCATCCTTGGTCGTCCCCTTCTCCTCCTGCCCCAATCCCTCCCAGCATCAGAGTCTTTTCCAATGAGTCAACTCTTCGCGTGAGGTGGCCAAAGTACTGGACTTTCAGCTTTAGCATCATTCCTTCCAAAGAAATCCCAGGGCTGATCTCCTTCAGAATGGACTGGTTGGATCTCTTTGCAGTCCAAGGGACTCTCAAGAGTCTTCTCCAACACCACGGTTCAAAAGCAGCAATTCTTTGCTGCTCAGCCTTCTTCACAGTCCAACGCTCACATCCATACATGACTACCGGAGAAACCATAGCCTTGACTAGACGGACCTTAGTCAGCAAAGTAATGTCTCTGCGTTTGAATATACTATCTAGATTGGTCATAACTTTTCTTCAAGAAATAAGCACCTTTTAATTTCATGGCTGCAATCACCATCTGCAGTGATTTTGGAGCCCCAAAAATAAAGTCTGACACTGTTTACACTGTTTCCCCATCAATTTCCCATGAAGTGATGGGACCGGATGCCATGATCTTCGTTTTCTGAATGTTGAGCTTTAAGCCAACTTTTTCACTCTCCTCTTTTACTTTCATCAAGAGGCTTTTTAGCTCCTCTTCACTTTCTGCCATAAGGGTGGTGTCATCTGCATATCTGAGGTTATTGATATTTCTCCCAGCAATCTTGATTCCAGCTTGTGTTTCTTCCAGTTCAACGTTTCTCATGATGTACTCTGCATAGAAGTTAAATAAGCAGGGTGACAATATACAGCCTTGCCGTACTCCTTTTCCTATTTGGAACCTGTCTGTTGTTTCCATGTCCAGCTTGAACTGCTGCTTCCTGACCTGCATACAGATTTCTCAAGAGGCAGGTCAGGTGGTCTGGTATTCCCATCTCTTGCAAAATTTTCCACAGTTTATTGTGATCCACACACAGTCAAAGGCTTTGGCATAGTCAATAAAGCAGAAATAGATGTTTTTCTGGAACTCTTTGCTTTTTCCATGATCCAGCGGATGTTGGCAATTTGATCTCTGGTTCCTCTGCCTTTTCTAAAACCAGCTTGAACATCAGGAAGTCCACCGTTCACGTATTGCTGAAGCCTGGCTTGGAGAATTTTGAGCATTACTTTACTAGCATGTGAGATGAGTGCAATTGTGTGGTAGTTTGAGCATTCTTTGGCATTGCCTTTCTTTGGGATTGGAATGAAAAGGACCGTTTCCAGTCCTGTGGCCACTGCTGAGTTCTCCAATTTGC
>NW_017193367.1:0-9841 GCF_001704415.2 Capra hircus
ATCCCTTAGGCACTTGGGAATATATTAATCAATGTATTTGGAATATACAAAGGAAATATAGCAGTTTTTGATGTTAGCAATACTAGACTTTTTGAGTTAATGGATTTTCACTTTTGTAATAGATCACTGTACTTTGTTATATATCACTGTGTCCTTTCTATGTAAGAATGTAACTTTATCATATCTTAAGACTAAATAGATCTTAAGGGGAGAATTGATGAAGGATTTTCATTTGTTAGGCTGATGTTTGCTGATAAATCTCCATGTTCCCTACCCTTATAATGAATATAACTAGTATATAGGAGAAATAAGTATTAACCTTTAAGCATATAGGAGAAAAGAATTCACCTTTAAGACTAATCATGTTTAACCTTGGGTTAAATAAATTCCTTTCTTGATTGTAACTCACTACCCCTCACCCTATAGGAATGTAACTTTATTTGGAGGGTGTGCCTGGTTTAAGAAAAAACACCCTTGGAAGAAATAAGTTTATTTGGTTATCAGAAAGAAAGGATCATAAAATGTCAGCAGGTCTCATTCATGGCCAGAAGATGATGTAAGATCCCTAAGACCTTTTTTTTATACATTTATGTGAAGCCACCTGATTTGATAAAGGTCAGGATGCCGACTCCTGCGTGACTCTGTATTCATCCCTATGTGTAACAAGAGGTATACAAGCAAAACCAAAAATAAAGAAATCAGATCAGTTTCCGGAAAGACTGATTCCCCCATGTTCGCTTCTTTTTTGCTCCCGTTTTTCTGGCTGAATTCTCTACTGGAGGATGGATGCTATTCCACGTAATCCAAGTTATTCAGCCTCTTTTTCTCCAATAATCTTCCTACTACACAATCCATTTCTAATCTCTTTATATCTGGGATTAAATATGTATATTTCCAAAGACGACGACTACGTCCCACCTTCGAATCACGCTGGATCCACCGGGGCTGGACCACGGGACTTTCCCTGCTTGGTCGGGAAAGTATTCCCGGCGTTCCCACCGCATCTCAAGAAGAGGCGCTCTCCACAGGAAGGCGAGAGGAACTCCAGGGTCGTGCCACAATTCCAAGAGTCCCCCAGATGTCTCAGTCCATTCCAGAGGAACCTGTTTTCCCTGCACTGCCTTGATTTTCACGCCGGAGGATCGACCTGGCACCATGGTGGCACGTGGGACAGCCGATGTGGGAAAGCCTCGTGGGAAAGCCTGAGGGAAAGCCCAGTGAGAAATACCTCGAGGGAAAGGACATAGAATCTCTTGATCCAACGCGACGGGGCAGCGGTGACACTGCTACTGCAGCTCAGGAGGTAAGCGTTCTTGCATGATCCCGCTGAGAAGAGGACTGACACCGCCTGGGGAGACTCAAGAAGTACCCCAAGAACCATGTCACCACGGGAGAGGAATCCTCAGGTACCCGGCCTCGACGTTCACACAAGGTCTTAGGCCCCACCATCGACGGGAGAGGAATCCCTGAGAGGCCCCATAGCCACTCGGATGGGAACTGGCCTTTCCTGACGCCACCCAGAGCGGGTCCCTGAGGTCCCAGCGTACGTTGAGAACACCTGCCACAATTCGAGAAAATCCAGGAGGTTCTCCCCTCCAGGCAAGATGAGGCCAATTTCCGCTGAGGCTCTCGAGGCTAATCACACCTAAACTCTGGAAATTCCAAAGGTTCCTTCACAACCTTGCTGAAACTCAAGAAGTTCCCCGACATACCGTCTCCACTCCAGAGGAAGCACGAGGTCCCGCCCACATCCAGAGGAGCCCGTTTCTGCCTCGGACCTCGAGATGACGGATCCTTTCCCTGCTTGGTCGGGAAAGAATTCCCGGCGTTCCCGTCCCATCTCAAGAGGAGGCGCTCTCCACAGGAAAGGCGAGCGGAACTCCAGGGTCGTACCACCATTCCAAGAGTCCCCAGATGTCTCAGTCCATTCCAGAGGAACCTGTTTTCCCTGCACTGCCTCGACTTTCAAGCCGAGGATCGACTCACACCATGGTGGCAGGTGGGACAGCCCTGTGGAAAGACTCTTGGGAAAGCCTTGAAGGAAAGACTTGAGTGAAAGCTACAGATCCCTTGACCACGCGTTAGGAAGCGTGACACTGCTGCTACAGCTCGGGAGGAAAGCGCACGTGCATGCCCACACTCGAGACGAGGACTGACTTCCCTGGGGAGACTCCAGAAGTACCCCAAGAACCATGTCAGCACTGGAGAGGAATCCTCAGGATCCGGCCTCGACTCCACACAAGGTCTTAGGCCCCGGCATCGACCCAAGAGGAATCCCGAGAGTCCCCCTGGCAACTTGCATGGGGACTGGCCTTTCCTGAGGCCACGAGACAGGTTCCCTGAGGTCCCCGTCGTAATTCGAGAGCACCTGCCGTAACTCGAGAAAATCCAGGAGGTTCTCCACTACAGGCAAAATGAGGCCTATTTCCACTGACGCATCTAGAGGCTAAGCACACCTAACCTCTGGAACTTCCAATGGTTCCTTCACACACTTGCTGCAACTCAAGAGCTTTCCCGACATACCCGTCTACACTCAAAGGAAGCACGAGGGTCCCGCCCACATCCAGAGAAGCCCCGATCCCCCCTCGAGGCTCCAAAGGAGAGATCTTTTAACTGCTTGCATTTCCCGAGTCAAAGACCTTGTGTTGAGTTGGGACCGGAAACTGAGGATTCCTCTCCAGTGCTGACGTGGATTTTTGGGTACTTCTGGACTCTCCCCAGGGGAGTCAGTCCTCGTCTCGAGTGGGGAAATGCACTGTGGGCTTTCCTCCCTAACGGTGGCAGCAGTGTCATGCTACCCGACGGGTGGATCAAGGGATGTGTGGCTTTCCCTGTAGGATTTCCCATGAGGCTTTCCCACGAGGCTAACACACAGGGCTGTCCCACGTGCCACCGTGGTGTGAGTCGATCCTCGGACGTGACAGTCAAGGCAGTGCAGGTAAAAGAGTTTCCTTTGGAATGGACTCAGTCCTCTGGGGGACTCTTGGAATGGTGGCACGACCCTGGAGTTCCTCTCGCCTTTCCTGTGGAGAGCGCTTCCTCTTGAGATGCGACGGGAATGCCAGGGAATTCTTTCCCGAACCACGGCAGGGAAAGGATCCCTCATCTCGAGCTACAAGGAGGAAAAGGGCCTTCCTCTGGATGTGCAAGGGACGCTCGCGCTTCCTCTCGAGTGGACAAGGGTATGTCGGGGAACTTCTTGAGTTGGCAGCAAGGGTGTGAAGGACCCTATGGAAGTTCCAAAGGTTAGATGTGATTAGCCTCGAGTCGCCTCAGCGGAAATGGGCCTCATCTAGCCTGGAGGGGAGAATCTCCAGGATTTTCTCGAGTTGCGGTAGGTGCTCTCGATTTACGACGGGGACCACAGGGACCCTATCTGGTGGCCTCAGGAAAGGCCACTCTCCGTGCGAGTTGCTTATTGGCCTCTCAGGATTCCTCTCCCTTCAATGCTGGGGCCTAAGACCTTTTGTGAAGTCGGGGCCGTAAACTGAGAATTATTCTCCAGTGCTGACATGGATCTTGGGGTACTTCTGGAGTCTCCCCAGGGGAGTCAGTCCTCGTCTCGAGTGGGGGCATGCACGTGCGCTTTCCTCCTCGAGCTGTGGAAGCAGTGTCACGCTTCCCATCGCGTGGATCAAGGGATCTGTGGCTTTCCCTCGAGGCTTTCCCTCAAGGCTTTCCCACGAGGCTTTCCTACGAGGCTTTACCACAGGGCTGTCCCACGTGCCACTGTGGTTTGAGTCGATCTTCGGCGTGAAAGTCGAGGCAGTTTGGGGAAAACAGGTTCCTCTGAAATGGACTGAGACATCTGGGGGACTCTTGGAATGGTGGCCTGACCTGGAGTACCTCTCCCCTTTCCTGTGGAGAGGGCCTCCTCTTGAGATGCGACGGGAACCTCGGGAATTCTTTTTCGACCAAGTAGGGAAAGGATCCCTCATCTCGAGCAAAGAGGCGGAAACGGGGCTCCTTTGGATGTGGGCGGGACCCTTCGTGCTTCCTCTCGAGTGGCATACGGGTATATCGGGGAACTTCTTGAGTTGCAGCAAGGGTGTGAAGGAACCTTTGGACGGTTCAGGGGGTAGGTGTGATTGGCCTCGAGATGCTTCAGCAATAATTCGCCTCTGCTTCGCCTGGAGGGGAGAACCTCCAGGATTTTCTCGACTTGCGGCAGGTGCTCTCGACTTACGACGGGGACCTCAGGGACCCGCTCTGGTGGCCTCAGGAAAGGCAGGTCCCCATGCGAGTCGACCCCTGGATTCCTCTACCGTAGATGCCGGAACTAAGACCTTGGTCTGAGGTCTCGGGAATGGCTGGACTCAGGAGAAATTCCTCGAGTGGCATCAGCCCTCCGAGGCCTAGACCATGTCAGCTCGGACATTGGTGGACTGCCCTGGAACCGTTCGTCCATGAGTGCCACCCGCATCCATGAAGGAGCGGCGGTCCTGCCTGATCCGGTCCCACCGTCGTAAGTCGAGAGCACCGTGCCGCAACGTCGAAGTAAAATCCATGGAGGTTCTTCCCCTCCAGGCGAGCATGAGGCGCAATTATTGCTGAAGGCATCTCGAGGCCAATCACACCTACCCCCTGGAACCGTCCAAAGGTTCCTTCACACCCTTGCTGCAACTCAAGAAGTTCCCCGATATACCCGTATGCCACTCGAGAGGAAGCAGAAGGGTCCCGCCCACATCCAAAGGAGCCCCGTTTCCGCCTCTTTGCTCGAGATGAGGGATCCTTTCCCTACTTGGTCGGAAAAAGAATTCCCGAGGTTCCCGTCGCATCTCAAGAGGAGGCCCTCTCCACAGGAAAGGGGAGAGGAACTCCAGGTCAGGCCACCATTCCAAGAGTCCCCCAGATGTCTCAGTCCATTTCAGAGGAAACCTGTTTTCCCCAAACTGCCTCGACTTTCACGCCGAAGATCGACTCAAACCACAGTGGCACGTGGGACAGCCCTGTGGTAAAGCCTCGTAGGAAAGCCTCGTGGGAAAGCCTTGAGGGAAAGCCTCGAGGGAAAGCCACAGATCCCTTGATCCACGCGAATGGGAAGGCGTGACACTGCTTCCACAGCTCGGGAGGAAAGCGCACGTGCATGCCCCCACTCGAGACGAGGACTGACTCCCCTGGGGAGACTCCAGAAGTACCCCAAGATCCATGTCAGCACTGGAGAATAATTCTCAGTTTACGGCCCCGACTTCACAAAAGGTCTTAGGCCCCAGCATTGAAGGGAGAGGAATCCCGAGAGGCCAATAAGCAACTCGCACGGAGAGTGGCCTTTCCTGAGGCCACCAGATAGGGTCCCTGTGGTCCCCGTCGTAAATCGAGAGCACCTACCGCAACTCGAGAAAATCCTGGAGATTCTCCCCTCCAGGCTAGATGAGGCCCATTTCCGCTGAGGCGACTCGAGGCTAATCACATCTAACCTTTGGAACTTCCATAGGGTCCTTCACACCCTTGCTGCAACTCAAGAAGTTCCCCGACATACCCTTGTCCACTCGAGAGGAAGCGCGAGCGTCCCTTGCACATCCAGAGGAAGGCCCTTTTCCTCCTTGTAGCTCGAGATGAGGGATCCTTTCCCTGCGTGTTCGGGAAAGAATTCCCGGCATTCCCGTCGCATCTCAAGAGGAAGCGCTCTCCACAGGAAAGGCGAGAGGAACTCCAGGGTCCGTGCCACCATTCCAAGAGTCCCCCAGAGGACTGAGTCCATTCCAAAGGAAACTCTTTTACCTGCACTGCCTTGACTGTCACGTCGAGGATCGACTCACACCACGGTGGCACGTGGGACAGCCCTGTGTGTTAGCCTCGTGGGAAAGCCTCATGGGAAATCCTACAGGGAAAGCCACACATCCCTTGATCCACCCGTCGGGTAGCATGACACTGCTGCCACCGTTAGGGAGGAAAGCCCACGTGCATTTCCCCACTCGAGACGAGGACTGACTCCCCTGGGGAGAGTCCAGAAGTACCCAAAAATCCACGTCAGCACTGGAGAGGAATCCTCAGTTTCCGGTCCCAACTCAACACAAGGTCTTTCGACTCGGGAAATGTCAAGCAGTTAAAAGATCTCTCCTTTGGAGCCTCGAGGGGGATCGGGGCTTCTCTGGATGTGGGCGGGACCCTCGTGCTTCCTTTGAGTGTAGACGGGTATGTCGGGAAAGCTCTTGAGTTGCAGCAAGTGTGTGAAGGAACCATTGGAAGTTCCAGAGGTTAGGTGTGCTTAGCCTCTAGATGCGTCAGTGGAAATAGGCCTCATTTTGCCTGTAGGGGAGAATCTCCTGGATTTTCTCGAGTTACGGCAGGTGCTCTCGAATTACGACGGGGACCTCAGGGAACCCTGTCTCGTGGCCTCAGGAAAGGCCAGTCCCCATGCAAGTTGCCAGGGGGACTCTCGGGATTCCTCTTGGGTCGATGCCGGGGCCTAAGACCTTGTGTGGAGTCGAGGCCGGATCCTGAGGATTCCTCTCCAGTGCTGACATGGTTCTTGGGGTACTTCTGGAGTCTCCCCAGGGAAGTCAGTCCTCGTCTCGAGTGTGGGCATGCACGTGCGCTTTCCTCCCGAGCTGTAGCAGCAGTGTCACGCTTCCTAACGCGTGTCAAGGGATCTGTAGCTTTCACTCAAGTCTTTCCTTCAAGGCTTTCCCAAGAGTCTTTCCCACAGGGCTGTCCCACCTGCCACCATGGTGTGAGTCGATCCTCGCTTGAAAGTCGAGGCAGTGCAGGGAAAACAGGTTCCTCTGGAATGGACTGAGACATCTGGGGGACTCTTGAATGGTGGTACGACCCTGGAGTTCCGCTCGCCTTTCCTGTGGAGAGCGCCTCCTCTTGAGATGGGACGGGAACGCCGGGAATTCTTTCCCGACCAAGCAGGGAAAGGATCCGTCATCTCGAGGTCCGAGGAAACGGGGCTCCTCTGGATGTGGGCGGGACCCTCGTGCTTCCTCTGGAGTGGAGACGGTATGTCGGGGAACTTCTTGAGTTTCAGCAAGGTTGTGAAGGAACCTTTGGAATTTCCAGAGTTTAGGTGTGATTAGCCTCGAGAGCCTCAGCGGAAATTGGCCTCATCTTGCCTGGAGGGGAGAACCTCCTGGATTTTCTCGAATTGTGGCAGGTGTTCTCAACGTACGCTGGGACCTCAGGGACCCGCTCTGGTGGCGTCAGGAAAGGCCAGTTCCCATCCGAGTGGCTACGGGCCTCTCGGATTCCTCTCCCGTCGATGGTGGGGCCTAAGACCTTGTGTGAAGTCGAGGCCGGTACCTGAGGATTCCTCTCCCGTGCTGACATGGTTCTTGGGGTACTTCTTGAGTCTCCCCAGGGGTGTCAGTCCTCTTCTCAGCGGGATCATGCAAGAACGCTTACCTCCCGAGCTGCAGTAGCAGTGTCACGCTGCCCGTCGCGTGATCAAGAGATCTGTGTCTTTCCCTCGAGGTATTTCCCACGGGCTTTCCTCGAGGCTTTCCCACGAGGCTTTCCACATCGCTGTCCCACGTGCCACCGTGGTGCCAGTCGATCCTCGGCGTGAAAATCAAGGCAGTGCAGGGAAAACAGGTTCCTCTGGAATGGACTGAGACATCTGGGGGACTCTTGGAATTGTGGCACGACCCTGGAGTTCCTCTCGCCTTTCCTGTGGAGAGCGCCTCTTCTTGAGATGCGGTGGGAACGCCGGAATTCTTTCCCGACCAAGCAGGGAAAGTGCCGTGGTCCAGCCCCGGTGGATCCAGGGTGATTCGAAGGTGGGACGTAGTCGTCGTCTTTGGAAATATACATATTTAATCCCAGATATAAAGAGATTAGAAATGGATAGTGTAGTAGGAAGATTATTGGAGAAAAAGAGGCTGAATAACTTGGATTACGTGGAATAGCATCCATCCTCCAGTAGAGAATTCAGCCAGAAAAACGGGAGCAAAAAAAGAAGCGACATGGGGGAATCAGTCTTTCCGGAAACTGATCTGATTTCTTTATTTTTGGTTTTGCTTGTATACCTCTTGTTACACATAGGGATGAATACAGAGTCACGCAGGAGTCGGCATCCTGACCTTTATCAAAATCAGGTGCTTCACATAAATGTATAAAAAAAAGGTCTTAGGGATTTACATCTTCTGGCCATGAATGAGACCTGCTGACATTTTATGATCCTTTCTTTCTGATAACCAAATAAACTTATTTCTTCCAAGGGTGTTTTTCTTAAACCAGGCACCACCCTCCAAATAAAGTTACATTCCTATAGGGTGAGGGTGTAGTGAGTTACAATCAAGAAAGGAATTTATTTAACCCAAGGTTACATGATTAGTCTTAAAGGTGAATTCTTATTTCTCCTATATGCTTAAAGGTTAATACTTATTTCTCCTATATACTAGTTATATTCATTATAAGGTAGGGAACATGGAGATTTATCAGCAAACATCAGCCTAACAAATGAAAATCCTTTCATCAATTCTCCCCTTAAGATCTATTTAGTCTTAAGATATGATAAAGTTACATTCTTACATAGAAAGGACACAGTGATATATAACAAAGTACAGTGATCTATTACAAAAGTGAAAATCCATTAACTCAAAAAGTCTAGTATTGCTAACATCAAAAACTGCTATATTTCCTTTGCTATATTCCAAATACATTGATTAATATATTCCCAAGTGCCTAAGGATATGGAGGCCTGGTGGCAATCATTGACTCAACAAGAAGAAAAAGTCCTATGCTAATTAAGACTCTCAAATACTCCAAAACTCTCTGTGCTGTTTACAGTTGAGAGGTAGTAAACAATCTTGTGCCTAGTGGCAGCAGTATGGATAATCCTGTCACACAAGCTGGTCTGTCAGCAGAGAGGTTTGACCTAAAATATCCTTGTCCCACCCAGAGCAGGGAATTAGCAGCAATTTTTGACACAACAAATGAAGAACCCTTCACCAATATAATTCCTAACAAACTATACTAATAATTTCTAACTCCCCAAAATAATTTGCCTTTAGTAAGTCTAAAACATCTCATGCCTCTCAGGTTGGGAGGCTGTAAACAATCACATGTGGCCGGACAAACCTATAAAGGTGGGCTAGATAACCTTCAGAGGAGTCAGCAAGCTGAAACACTCTTGTCATGCCAGAATATTTATTGCCTTGAAGCTGCACGTTTACTTCTTCTCCGAGAGAAACAGTTATGGGGGAGAGGCGCCCCCGTAAAGCTCAGAAGTGTAGGTGAGAGCATAAAACTAGAGCTCTGCGTTTTGGGTTCCGATGCTCCGGGCAACAGGGGCTTAACTGGAGGCTTGATCACGCCCTTTGGCATCTGCCCAGCGCTCCTTCTCATAGACGCTTTGGGCCATAGGCGGAATTCCTCACGCTTGGCCCCCGGAAGGAAAGGTCCGCTCATCTCGAGCACGAGGCGGAAACGCGGCCTCCTGTGATGTGGGGGACCCGCATCTGCTTTTTGCTCGAGTTGGAGACCGGGTATGTCGGGGAACTTATTGAGTTGCAGCGAAGGCGTGTAAAGCTACTCTTTTGGAAGTTCCAGAGGTTAGGTGTGATAGCCCTCGATGACACCTCAGTGGAAAATGGGCCTCATCTCGCCTGGAGGGGAGAACTGCTCCTGTATTTTCTCTAGTTGCGGCAGTGGCTCTCCGACTTACGACGGGACTCACGGGGCCGGCTCTGGTGGCCTGCAGAAAGGCCAGTCCCGCATTCAGTTTACTAGGGGGCCTCTCAGGCATTCGCTCTCCTGTGCGATGCCGGGGCTAAGACCTTGTGTGTGCTCTAAAAACAAAAGTATTGAACCAGAAAAAAAAGAATAAAATCCGGGGCTGCGAATCCTGAAGATTCCTCTCCAGTGTGCTGACATGCGATGCTTTGGTACTTGCTGG